>NC_079191.1:426221169-426356169 GCF_029499605.1 Hyla sarda
TTGTATCATTAAAGACCCAGGGATGAGACTGTGAGGCGAAAGGTTTATGCATGCGAATATTCGAACTGCGAATATTCGTGGAAATTCCGCACTAGTTATGCCTGTGAGCCAATGAGAGTTCTGCAAGCACAGTTGTCAGAGCTTAGCAATGTCCCTAGCAACCAATAGAAACTTGCTGGCACGACCAGTGTATAAGATCACTCCCCAGCAGCATTCCTTTGCAGATTCACATGGTGGTTTAGAGAGGAGAGTGTTTCCATCCTTTTGCTTGCGTCCTTTGTGCCTTGTATCCTGTGATAACCAATTTCTTTTTTAAAAGCAGAAGAGAACCCAATGGTTGTTTTAAAAACAGAAGAAGCACAACTGATTTTTTAAAAGCAAATTCCTGTTTCTTTTTTGTATAGCGTTAATTAGTAGTTAATTGTAGTTTAGTGATAGTTTACGTGTAATTATATAGGTTATTTTGTAAGGTAGGTAGTTTTAGTCTTATTTTAGTTTGTGTAAGTAGTCTTTTTTTTTTTTTTAGTTTATATTAGTTTTATATTAGCTGTGTAGTAGATTAGTACTTGTCAGTGTCCAAATTTTTTTTTAGCTTTAGTAGTTTAGGTGTAGTTTTAGTTAAGTAGTTCTCAGTGTCCTTGTCTGCGTCCTAGTCAAAAAAAAAAAAAGTTTGTTGTAGTTTACTAGTCTTTGTCCGCGTGCTTGTCTTAAAAAAAAAAAACACCAAAAAACACAACTTATTGTTTTTCCCACATCCCCCCCCCCCTCAATAAAGTTTACCCCGACCACCACCACACATCCGCAAGAATGAGTGACGGTACGACACGTGGCTGTGGCAGCAGGGGTAGGGGAGTTACTCCCAGTGCTGGGTCGCTGCCAGGACGGGGTAATTCTCGCGCCACTAGTGAAGGATCAGGCGGAAGGGGAGTCCGCCTGATCCGAGATTTTTTTCCACGGGCAGCCGTCTCAGGCTCCAGTAGCGTTGGACTACATGTTCCAAAGTAGTGCCACAGAGTCCTCAGCCCTGACTCACAGCAGCACCACCAGTACACCAGTGACTTTAGGACCCGCCCCCAGCCTCCAAGAGTCAAGCCTCTTACTGTTTGACAGCGACAGTGAGAGGGATATCTTGGGGGAGGCCCTGCATCAGGCAGACATCCAGTTCTGTTCTGATGCTCAGGACCTTTTGGAAGGGATGATGGAGAAGGAGGATGGGGTACCTGCTGTCAATACCCCAGAGACATCCCTTCCAAGTGGTGCGGGTGTTTTTGGCCAAGAAACACCCGCACCTAGTAAGACCAAGGTGTCAGTGAGGGGACAGCGGAGCCAGGTCAGCGGCTCCATGCCTGCTGTTTATCTCAGCCCACCACAGTTTAGCCCTGAGCCATATCTGGGGCCGAAGAGGAGGGTGACCCAACATGGGTGCCACCTCCCTTGTCAGTTCACAGCAGCAGTGATGAAGGTAGGCCCCCTGCGAAAACGGTGCGTCAGGTCACCAGGGAAACCAGCGTCAGGGTCTCCCCTGATGATGGCAGCAGCAGGAGGTGTCAGCAGCAGCCACCTCCACCTGTGTGCACCGAGCCCGAGCAGGTCACCCCATCTGATAGGAGGGCAGTGCTGAAGTCACCTGTCTGGGCTTACTTCACCCTGGCAGCAGATAATCTGAGCATAGCCATCTGCCAGATTTGTCGTGCCAGTGTGAAAAGAGGAAAGTGCTTGGCTCGGTTGGGTACCACAACTCTGACCCAGCATCTCCGAGTCAACCACTGGCGGGAGTATGAGCGAATGAGGGGTGGTGGTAGCAGCGCCACCACCAGTGTGCAGGGTACAGCAGCCCCTGCCACACCCTCACCTGTTCCCATGAGTTCATGCCCCCCCCTTCCTGCTACATCTGGTAGAGGTACTGGTACCGGCAGCCAGACCTCTTCCTCCAATTCACCCTCCTCTTCTGTGTCCTGCACTGCCGTCCGGCGCCAGCAGTCGGTTTCCGACGCATTTGAACGCACCACTCCCTTCCCCCCTGGAGGCCGACGTGCGCGTTCCCTCAATGAGCTCCTGGCAACATCGTGGACAGCAACCCCTTCAGGCAGATGTTGGAGCAGGCCCAACCCAGATGGCGTGTCCCCAGCCGCCATTTTTTTGCCAGGACTGGTGTCCCTGCCCTACACCAGCACATTGTGCAAAATGTATCCCTGTCGCTGGATAACGCTGTCAGCGACAGGGTGCATCTCGCAATGGATGGCTGGACCAGCAGACATGGGCAGGGGCGATACATCAGCTTCACGGCCCATTGGGGAGGGATCGGCGGCATCAGATTTTGTGGTGCCGCCCCGGGGTGTCCAGGGGAGAACTGCTGGTCTCCCTCAAGCCATGGTCTCCCTCAAGCCATAGTTTCCACAGCTGCTGAGCCAGAAGTGGCTGACACCCCGAAGGCTCCAAGCAGGTATGGTTGTCTGTGACAACGGCAGCAACCTACTCTCCGCCCTCCATGCTGGCAGTCTAACCCACGTGCCCTGTCTGGCACATGTCCTCCCTCAACCTTGTGGTGCAGAAGTTCCTGCGCACCTATTCCGGGTTGAGTGACATTGTGCTAAGAGTACGGAGGATTGCCAGCCACTTCAGGAGCTCCCCAACCGCTGCCGTGTCCCTGTCCAAGTTGCAGCAGCACAACAGCCTGACCCCTCACAGGCTGATTGTGGACAGTGTGACGCGGTGGAACTCCACCCTCCACATGCCGGAGAGGTTGTGGGAGCAGCGAAAGGCGGTGATAGAATACCTGCTGGAGCAAGGCACTTCCGGGCCAACACAAACCCTCCCGTACATCACCAATGTGGAGTGGGGGCATATACACCAGGTCTGCCATGTGTTGGCCCCTTTCGAGCAGGCGACCAAGATGGTCAGCAGGGAGCATGTCGGCCTCAATGACGTGCTCCCCATAGTGTTCCTGCTGGACAGGGCACTAGATCGCCTGCTCGATGCTGGGGAGAGTGCCTTGGTGGAGCAGGAGGAGGCAACACTGCTCCACCAAGACCAGGCCCAGGAGGAGGAGGAGGTTATTGCTGACGTCCCGGAGTCAGGGCCTGGTCAGGAGGGAGAGCCAGTGTTGGGGGCACCGATAGTCCGGGGGTGGGGCATCTAGGAGCGTTAGCAGCACCGCCTACAGCATGAGGAGCTAGAGGTCATGGACCCGGGCAGCCATGAAGAGTCACAGCAGGCTGTGCTCTTCCCCATGGCTGCCCACATGCTGCGATGCCTCAGGAGGGACCCCCGGATCAAGACTATCAAGGAGAGGGATGAATTTTAGATGGCCACCCTTTTAGATCCACGATGCAAGGGGAAATTGGAGCAGTTCTTCCCAGCCAGCCGGAGGCAGCACCGGATGGAGGAACTGCAGGCACGCATCGTCAGCCGGTTGGAGCAGGCAACTCCCCGGCCTCCAGTTGTCCCCGCCCATCTCACCCAGCAGGTGCACCCAGCAGCAGCAGCCGAGCAGGGGACCTAATGGTGAGATGAGGATGTTCTTCCAATCTGAGCAACTCAGTAGCAGCAGCAGCAGTCGCCACCAGTGGCTGGCCCGTATGGTGGCAGACTACATGGGGTCCGTTGGTGCTTCTGACAGTATGAGCACCGACAACCCCATGGAGTACTGGGTTGCCAGATTGGACACCTGCCGCCAGCTCGCTCAGTATGCGCTGGAGATATTGTCTTGCCCCCCTCCAGCGTACTATCTGAGCGGACATTCAGCGCGGCAGGTGGGGTGGTCACGGACAAGAGGACCCCGCCTGTCCACAGACTCCGTGGACAGACTCACATTCATCAAGACGAATGAGTCCTTGATCGGCGGCGCCTTTGTGGCACCTGCCGTCGGTTCAGGGCGCTGAAGGGTCCCTTGTCATTCATTCCCTCTCCTCGGCTCTCCCTCCATTAAATCCGTTGTATTTTAACTTTTTAATTATTTATTTATGTGTATGTATGTATATATATATATATATATATATATATATATATATACCTATGAATTTATTTATTTTATAATCATGGTTGTATGGTTTGATGATGAATTTATTTATTTTTTAATCATGGTTTAATTTATATATTATTTATAATCATGAAATTACGTAAATAAATCTGTACATTTGATTTTATTTATTTATCTATATTTATTTATTTATTCATGTATGTATCTGTCCTTAGGGTCCTCTCTGGCAGAGTGACCCCAGGGCCCCCTTTTAGGTTTCTCAAGTTTTTAATTTGTATTTTAATACCTTAACTTGTGTCATAATTGTTCTAATAACTTTATTTTTGTAATAATTTATAAAAAAAAAATATCTTATCAGCGGTGAATAAATTCACCTGAAATCCACACCATTATGTAAGAAAAATAAAACTATAATCATAAACCTTTCAGGACCTCACCATAGATACTGGTGCATGACTAAGGTATTTGAATAAAATATATAACACACACACACACACATATATATATAATATGAGGAATTTTCTTTTTCCTGAAAAGTGATTACATTGTGTCGATTTTAGAATACACATTACTACTGCAATGAATTTTCCATTTTCAGGAAAGCTATTTTTCTTTAGTCCCGACTGAATAGTACAATCCCGTTAAAGCACTTTCAATCAAACAGTCGGCCTTTGCTACCAACATCTCACTCTATTTTGACCTCATCATGGCGTCAGGCGCCACTTAGCTGGAGCTCTGGTCTTGCCGACTGGAGCAACAAACCAAAACGGAGTGGGACAGTGGAGACGGTGTTTTTCAATCCATAATACGGCCCGTCGCAGAACGGTGCCCACTGTCCTCCCCTGTTAGAGCTGACCCTATGCAGGACCTCCACAACTTACCTACTTCTATCTAAAATTATTTAGACTTTTGTTTTGTGTCTGTGAGTGAGAAGTTTAAAGGCCGATAGCAAAATACTTTCAACCACAATAGAGATTCCAATTGCAGTAATTGTGTGTATTTTTTTTCCTTTTTTCTTTTATGATCTTCTAAAAAAAAGTTTTTATTTTCCTCATATTGTTATATAAATTAAATATTTTATTACAATACCACAATCATGCACCAGTAACACTGGTGAGGTTTTTAATATCTATTTATTTTTATTATGTATTCCAAGAGTGTTATAATATGCACTTTGCACTTTATATTATTTACCTTTTAAACTCATAGTGGGCAGTTAGTGTTAAAGGGCATAAATATGTCCAGGCTGTGTCATTAAGCCACTATATGCTGTCCTCATGCTGCTGGTACTTTAGTTTAAAATGTAATTGCTCATCTATTCAAAAAGTAATGTATTGCAGATAAAGTTATTTAAACTTTTACATTTTGAGGCCCTATGGTCTAGTCAGGCTACAGCAACCTCAGGCCTGTGTCATTCTGCTTTTCCAATGCACTCCCCATGCTGCTGCAACTTCAAGCCTTTGCCATTTTGCCACTATAAGGTCTCCTACTGCTGAAGCCAAAAGGCTGAGTGATTATTTACTTATATAGTACTCATACTGTTGCTGTCACCCTTTGCCCGAGTAATTTGCCATTTTTTTTATTACTATTACTGCTGCTGCTGATGGCACCTCTTGCCAGAGTGATTTACCACTATCTATTACTATTACTACTGCTGCTGCTGCTGATGGCACCTCTTGCCACAGTTATTTGACACCATCTATTACTATCACTACTGTTGTTGCTTATGATGGCACCTCTTGCCCGAGTGATTTGCCTTTTTTTTCAATTACTATTATCACTGCTGCTGATGGCACCTCTTGCCAGAGTGATTTGCCACTATTACTATCACTACTGCTGCTGCTTATAATGGCACCTCTTGCCCGAGTGATTTGCCATTATTTTATTACTATTACCACTGCTGCTGATGGCACCTCTTGCCAGATTGATTTGCCACTATATACTACTATTACCACTACTGCTGCTGGCACCTCTTTGCCACTATATACTACTATTACCACTACTGCTGCTGTCACCTCTTGCCCAAGTGTTTTGATGCTATCTAGTACTATTACCACTACTGCTGCTGCTGACACCTCTTTGCCACTATATACTACTATTACCACTACTGCTGCTGTCACCTCTTGCCCAAGTGTTTTGATGCTATCTAGTACTATTACCACTACTGCTTGTAACTTTTGCCTGAGTGATAATGACATTATATTTTAATACTACTGCTGCTGCCATCATGCATCAGGTAATTCTGCCACTATAATCTGATTATGCTGCTGTCACATAAAACCGTCGTCATTCTGCCACTATATAGTCTACTCATGCTACTGTCACATAAAAACTGAGTCATTCTGTCACTGTATGTTAAACTCATGCTACTGTCAAGTCAAACCTGAGTCCACTATATTGTCTAGTCATGCCGCATTCTAGATGTGGAATTACGCACAAGCTGATGCAGTTAATTTTCATCAATTACGCACCAAATACTTAACAATTCTGCATGTCGTTTGTGTTAAGTTTTAGTTGTGTGAAGTATCCCCTGGATTGATGTATTTTGAACATGTGAACAAACAGAGACTGTTCTGTCGACAAGTGTAACGCCGAGCGCTCCGGTCCCCGCTCCTGAACCGGAGCGCTTAAGGCGTGTGTCCCCAGGCAGCTCTCCGGCATCTCGGCGAGTGCGCCCCCGATCTCTTGGGCGGGCGCGCGCGCGCAACGGGACTTAGATCTAAAGGGCCAGTGCACCGGTGATTGGTGCATGGTCCAAAGTGGTTAATTAAGGGTTAAGGTTGAGAGGCTGTGCTGTTTGGACTTAGTCCTCACCTGTGTAGTGCCTTTAAGTACTATCTCCTCCCACAGCCTCCTGCCGGATCTTTGTTGCCTTGTGCCTGAGAGAAAGCGTTCCTTGTTCCTGTGTTACCCTGCCTGTTGCCGAACCCGTTGCTACTGACTACCGCCTGTGAACCGTTGCTGCCTGCCCTGACCATTTGCTATGTCCGACTACGCCTTTGCCTGATCCTCTTGTACCTTGCCTTATCTCAACAGCCAAAGAGGTTGAGTCGCTACTGGGTGGAAAGACCTGGGGGATACCTGGCGCAGCAAGTCCACCCTCTTTGCGGCGTGCTCTGGTGAAAACCAGTAACTCCTTAGACTCCGTTCCGCTGGTACAGCCTGCGTCATCACCTCTCTGGCACAGTGGATCCATTACCAGCCTCCGCTACCAGCCCGGATCCTGACACCAAGTGTGAATAAAACGCTGAACTTTAAGATAAACCCTGGTTTGCAGCCTTTATATTGCAACAATTAGCCTGTCTGCAAGAGCAAATCATCACTCTCTCTTACTTTCTCTCTCTCTCTCTATATATATATATAGCAATCCAATGATTCCACAGCTTGAAAATGGCGGCGAGAGGCTGCTGAAACGTAGCGTATTTTTAACACTGGATATGGAATAAATCACCATTTATTTTTGAAAGAATCGTTTTGATGTGCTGTGGAATCATTGGATTGCTATACTGAACGAGCCCCTGACCAAGGCTCTTGCCTCTGCGACCACCCTCTTTATTTATTTTTGATTTTTGTAGTAGTGCTGCTCTTCTGGAAAATATATATATATATATACACACACAAAGAGTTGACCGCAGCACACAGGAGTATTAAAGCAAAAAAAAATTGTGGTTTATTCCATGAACAGAGTGCGACGTTTCGGTGCTCTCACAGCACCATTCTCAAGCAAACCAGTAGTGAATTAACAGAGTATTTATAAGGAAGTGATCTCTTACAGTGTTAAATCAATAAATGCAAACAATTAGTGAATATTACATATTAATCAAACATATCCAAGGTGCATGTGCATAATGTTATATAAGGGAAGTCAGACTATCCTAAAGTGCATAAAGTGATGTTAAAATCAATGTAAAAAACATACAGAACATGAGAATAGGCACTGGTGTACTTAAGTTCATTAATACGGATCTGTATATACAATAAAAAAGATATATGTCCAGGTATATATCGGAAGGTGGCTCAACTCACCTCGTATCTAGTGTAATGGCGTCCATAGCGTGGGTAATACTCCACTGCGGCTGCGCAGCGAGTGTGTGTGTGTATTGCAATGACATAGCATCCTGGCCAATCACGCTGCAAAGATCTCCGATCACCTGACCAGAATCCCGAGTCACATGATCGGGGCAGACGTGCGCAGGCGAAAATCTGCGGACTTCATCTTAGGTATGGGCAAAAGGAAGTGAAAGAAAAACCTAGGGAAATAAAATAAAAAGGCATTTGTTTTGATTCAATGGCAGTAAGGGAAACTGTAGTGCACTCTGTTTGGCATTATGAAGCATAGCGGTCTGGGTCCATTTCACACTCATGCTGTTTCACTCTCCGGCACAATTACCCCTTCCCTGTTGCTAGGCAGCACCATGTACACTGTCTCCGTGTCCCGGAGCACTAGCGTACAGTGTGTTGGTGTTAGGCTGTGCGGCTTCGCACCATTCACACCTAGATGCAGCCTACAATATGGGGTTCCACAAGCGGTGGGTGGGGGTGCCACAATCACGGGTACATTCATATCCAGGGCCCTATTTTGCTGCCAGTAACAATATAAAATAAAAAATAAATTATATAAATAAAAATAAAAATAAAAAATAAAAAATTGGGGGCATGAAAATGAGAAGTAAATAAATAAAAATAGAGTAAAAGTAAAAATAATGGTGAAAAAAATAAAAAATAATAAAAATGTATTTTTTTTACATTTTTTAAAAACATTTTGTTTATGATATAGAAATAATATATAATAGAACTTGCCCATGAGAGAACCAATGATGCATGTCATGCTATAACTTAAGTGAATAATATTTATTTAAATAATATAAAGTGTAGTATGTGTATACATACTAAAATTCAATATTAGAAAAAAATACATCTAATGCAAATTCTTGTGATTGTTTCAGCCACCTGCCGGTATATACCATTCTTCTCTCTGAAAGATACAGAAAATATAAATCAATATACAAAATAATACAAAATCACTATACATAAACATCATCTTTTGATCTAGTGTCTTCACTATTGATCATATCACTATCTGTTCTGTCACAAAGTCGGCATTAGGGTAGCATCCAATGTCTTGTCCCATCATTTCGCATTATATATTTGGGGAGTTAATGTGAAATCCACATTCAGACCCCTCGGTTTGAGTGTCTGTAGTCTGTGGATCCACATCAACTCTCGACGTTTTAAACGACTCTTACGGTCCCCTCCTCTCGTGTGGGGGTTCATAATCAACTAACATGAACTTTAGTTCTTTCTCTGTATGTCCCTTATCTTTAAAATGTTTTGATACGGGGAGGTCTAACCTCCCCTTCCGAACACTAAAGCGATGCCGATTAAACCTTGTCTTGAAATGCCATGTGGTCTCCCCCACATAGAGGAGACCACATGGGCACTTCAGGACATATACTACATGGTCTGATGTGCAAGTGAGATAGTGTCTCAACTTGTAGGTCTGTCCTGTTGTGGGATGTGTAAACATGGGACCCTTCTCCATGTAAGTACAGTTAATACACTGACAAGCTACAATCCCTTGTTTTGTACCGTTCAGTATCGTTGGGGAGTCACTTTAAGGGATATGTCACTCTTTACCAACTTATCGCGCAGGTTAGGAACCCGGCGATAGGAGGTGAGTGGTTTCTCCTTAAATTCTATGAAGTCTGGGAAACATGTCTGTAGCAAACCCCAGTGTTTATTCAAAACACTGGCGATTGTTTTAGAGTGTTCCCCATAAGTAGAGACAAAAGGAATCCGTGTTTCTTTTACTTTGTTTGATCGTAAATCAATTTCTTTCTATCCATGGCTAGCACCTTCTTCTTGCTCTCTTCGAGCAAGTTTTTGGGGTAGCCCCGCTGTTGAAAATTATGGATAAATTTGTTTAAAGTGGGTTCAATTTTCTCCTCTGTCTCGATGATACATCTCACCCGGAGCATCTGACTTCCGGGTAGAGACCGTATCATCGGGCGAGGATGAAAACTGGAAAAATGTAGCGCCGAATTGCAGTCCATAGGCTTCACGTACAGATCTGTAATAAGGCGCTTGTCAGAAATGGAGACCAAAGTATCCAGAAAGTTAGGTGAGGTGTAGGATGCATTCAGTGTAAATTTGATATGCTGGTTGACCGTGTTAAGATGTTGGTGAAACACCTGCAACTCTTCCATAGACCCTGTCCAAATTAAAAATACATCATCAATGTATCGCCACCACGCCAGGATAAACCTGGAGTGGTTGGATACATAGACACTTGTTTCCTCCAGCACCGCCATGTACACATTGGCATATGTGGGTACCACATTAGTACCCGTGGCGGTGCCGGAGGTCTGCAAAAAAAATGTGTCATTGAATAAAAAATAATTGTTCTTCAAGACAAGTTCCAAAAGTGTAATAATCAATTCTGTTTTCCTTGCTGAAAAGTCACCTGCGATGGTCGACCTGACAGCCTGCACACCCCCATCATGTGGGATGGAGGTGTACAGGCTGATCACGTCGAGTGTAGCTACAATAGTACCTGCAGGGATTTCCACATTAGAGATTTTTTGAATAAAGTCGGAGGTATCTCTCAAGTAAGATTTGGCATTCATCAGCGGGTTTCACCACCAGATTGTGATCATGGATCAGGGAATTTAATGCCAAAATTTGATTGTGATTCAGATTAGAATATTTGTATGTGGTCAGTGTATCTTTCATTTTGTTGATGTCACGTTTTACCAATTCACAATATGTATCTAAGGTGCTACATTGGAATTGTGGTGTGAAATTGCTTGGAACACTCAGATTGAACTTTGAGAGAGCAAATCCCTCCTCATCCAACTCCTCGGGGGGAGATGCTGTCCCAACATTAGGATTTTGTGAAAACCAAATTTTTAGTTTCAGCCTGCGGAAAAATTGAATCAAGTCTAGTTCCATTTGGAACCAGTCCGTTGCCGCATAAGGGCAAAAGCTGAGTCCCTTGGATAATAATGTTAGTTGATGTTTAGTCAGTTCAATTGATGAGATATTTACCGTTAGTTCTGGTTGCGTAGTTTCCTCTTGAAATTCAATTTTTGTTGTGTGGGATGATTCTGTTTCTGCCTTCCTTTTCGTTTTATATATATATATATATATATATATATATATATATATATCGTAGCTTTAGTTTTAGTAATTTTTTAACTGTTTAGTTTGTGTTAGTAGTGTCTGTGTCCGTGTATTTTATTTTGTCTTAGGTTAGTGTGAAATAAGATAATAGTTAAAAAAAAATAGTAAAAAAAAATAGTAAAAAATCTTTTTGGTTAGTATGTAGTTCTATGTGTTGATGGAAAACCTAACAATCTCAATAAGAAAGGACACATTTTAACAGAATAAATGTTTTTATCACAGGAAAAAATAAATATATTTTTGTATGAGCTTGTGGAGCTCAGCCATCTCCTCCAAATTCCTCATCTGCTGTTGCTCCAGCTGTTGTGTTTGGAGGTCTAATATCCGCATTTTCCTGCGCATGGACAGGATTTTGTCATTGGTCCTCTGGATGACCCTCTGGTTTTCTTCCATCTTTATGAAAACTGTTAAGATATAAGAAAAATAAATTAGGATTTCAAAGGGGGGGGGAGAGGGGGAGAGGGGGGGAGAGGGGGAGGGGGGGAGAGGGGGAGAGGGGGAGAGGGGGAGAGGGGGAGAGGGGGAGAGGGGGAGAGGGGGAGAGGGGGAGGGGGGGAGGGGGGAGAGGGGGAGAGGGGGAGGGGGGAGAGGGGGAGAGGGGGAGAGGGGGGGAGGGGGGAGGGGGGAGGGGGGAGAGGGGGGAGAGGGGGGAGAGGGGGGAGAGGGGGGGAGGGGGGAGGGGGGAGAGGGGGAGAGGGGGGGAGGGGGGAGGGGGGAGAGGGGGAGAGGGGGAGAGGGGGAGAGGGGGGGGATGCAGCGAGTTGCATGCAGGGAGTTGTAGTTTTGCAACAGCTGGAGGCACAATGGTTGAGAAACAGTGTTTGTTACCTAACTCAGTGTTTCACAACCAGTGCGCCTCCAGCTGTTGCAAAACTACAACTCCCAGCAGGCATGGTCTGTCAGTGCATGCTGAGAATTGTAGTTTTGCAGCATCTGGAGGGCCACAGTTTAAAGACCCCTGTATAGTGGTCTGAAAACTGTTCAAGCATGCAAAACTAGTCCAAGCATGGCCAGGTAAGTTGTAGTTCTGCAACATTAGAGGGCCAGATGTATGCGAACATCCTTGGTCCTTAAGGACCCTGAAGTCAGGACGTTCGCATACGTCCTATGTCCGCAACATGTTAATTATGCAAAATAGCATGGAAAGTGATTAAACACACATTTACCAACCAGGGTGCCTCCAGCTGTCCAGGCATGCTGGGAGTTGTAGTTTTGCAACAGCTGGAGACATACTGTTTGGGAAAGACCGCTATCTGATCTTATATCATAACTTTTAAACTAGTCTAAAATGCAGTTAAATATAATGAATAACAGTGGTGAAATTACTTACACAAATCAGCAGTTTTTCCGCACTTGGTGAAAAGTTACTCCCCACCATCTTCGCTTCGCTGGGCAGCACAAATTCGCAATCCGAAATGCAACTGGCAAAGATCCATGAAATGATCTCCGTTCTCGCATGATGTTATAGCGCGCATGCGCAGACTAGGGAAATTTCGCTTTTAATTTCACATTCGTAACAGCGAAATTTCGCAATAAAAACGTCACGAATATAACGATTATTCGAATTTCACGAATATGGGACGAATACTCGTCCTGATATTCGCGAAATATCGCGAATTCGAATATGGCATATGCCGCTCATCACTAATCATGAGTAGGAAGTGGAGAATCTTCACATGTGCAATGCAGCTGGATGAGGCCACATCTGATGTAGTCAAAGCTGTGTGTGTCCTCCACAATTATGTCCGTGACTATGATAGCCCCGACATAGAAGTGGACACACACGAGGCTTTGAATGATGAGCCCATCAACTGGGGCTCAGGTCATCCATCCAACCGTGCTATACTTGTGAGAGAAACCTTCGCTGACTATTTCATGTCCCCCAAAGGTGCCGTGTCTTGGCAAGTTTAATCAGCCTTGGTGATCAACAAACTTTCTGTGGAATTGATGGTTAAGGACCTGAAGCAGTTTGTCAACAGTCCCCATCTCGTGGGTTACCTTCAATAAAGTCGTCTACTACCTTCTGGTGTGGTCTTCCCCTTCCTTCAGCAAACTGATGGCTTCTGTCCTACCTGTAGGACACAACCTCCAATCACATGTGTTGGGCTACAAAACATTAAAGTGGTCTTTGACCTTATCTGGAGTAGAATAGTAGTGTTCTTCACCATACTTTTGGGGACAATTAAATCTGTTGTGGACTTTATTACACCACCCTATGTTATAAAAAAAATTACATTAACATGTTATTTTTTGAGAATTATTATTTTTTATTTTATTTTTTGAAACATTGTTTTTTTGGGTGAACAAATTCATATGGCTTAGTTACCTACGGCAGTGTTCCCAAAAAAAAGGGTGCCTTTAGCTGTTGCAAAACTCCAAGCATGCTTGGACAGTCAATGGCTGTCAGGCAATGCTGGGAGTTGTAGTTTCACAACAGCTGGAGGCTCAGTTTCAGAAACAGTGCCGTACGAGACGTCTTAATTTTTTTTTTCTCAAATGGGAGGCTGGGGGTGCTGAGTTAAAGGGGGGTATATATGTAGGGGGGTTTCGCCTTATTTTAGTTTAAGTGTAGTGTACCCTAAACATTATCATAGGGAGGGGTTGCAGAAATTCAGCTTTTGTAAAACTACAACTCCCAGAATGCAGTGACAGACCATGCATGCTGGGAGTTGATGTTACTGTATGCAACAGCTGGAGGCACACTGGTTGGGAAACAATGATTTAGGTTGATGTTAGTGACAATCCCAAGCAGGAGTCCTGATTTGTCGCCTGGTATCAACCACTGCTGGCACAGTTTGGGGCTACCTTGAACAGCCGCAATCAGCCTTGTTTTCAGACCCGATTGACTCTGATTAACCCATGGGGTTTACAGGAGATGCCTGTTTAATGATTTTAGCAGGCATCCGGTTCCGTTCACCGGCAGATTACCGATCGTTAATGGAAAAGTCCATGGCATTCAAAATTCAAAATCTTCATTTTTTACACTCGCATGTTCTTGTAGACCCAATTTTTGAATTTTTGCAAGGGGTAAAAGGAGAAAATGTTTACTTGTGTTTGTAGCCCAATTTCTCTTGAGTAAGCACATACCTCATATGTCTATGTTAACTGTTCGGCGGGCGCAGTAGAGGGCTCAGAAGCGAAGGAGCGACAAAGGGATTTTGGAGAGTACGTTTTTCTGAAATGGTATTTTGGGGGGCATGTTGCATTTAGGAAGCCCCTATGGTGCCAGAACAGCTAAACCCCACCACATGCCATACCATTTTGGAAACTAGACCCCTTGAGGAACGTAGCAAGGAATTAAGTGAGCCTTAATACCCTACAGGGGTTTCACGACTTTTGCAAATGTAAAAAAAATAAAATAAAAATCTAAAATCCTTGTTTTCCCAAAAATGTTACATTTTTAAAAAGGGTAATAGCAGAAAATACCCCACAAAATTTGAAGCCCAATTTCTCCCGATTCAGAAAACACCCCATATGGGGGTGAAAAGTGCTCTGCTGGCGCACTACAGGTCTCAATAGAGAAGGAGTTACAAATTTTGCTCTGGGGGCATGCCGCATTTATGAAGCCCCTATGGTGCCAGGACAGTAAAAAAAAACACATGGCATTACATTTTGGAAACTAGACCCCTCTGGGAACATAACAGTGTTATAGTGAGTACTTACACCTCACAGGTTTTTTTGAACAGTGGGCCGTAAAAGTGAAAAATTTTATTTTTTTGCACTATATTGATAGTGTTACCCCAAATGTTTCATTTTCACATTGGGTAATAGGGCAAAAGGCTCCCAAAATTTGTAGAACAATTTTGTCTGAGAAAAAAAATACCCCATATGTGGATGTAAATTGCTCTGTGGATGCACTACAATGCTCAGAATAGAAGGAGTGAAAATTTTGTTGTAATTGAAGTCGGGGGTCATGTGCATTTATGAAGCCCCCATTGTGCAATAACAGCCCAAAAAAAAAAAAAACATGTGACACCATTTTAGAAACTACACCCCTCAATGAACGTAACAAGGGGTACAGTGGGAAATAACACCTCACAGGTTTTTTGAAAAGTGGGCCATAAATTGAAAAATTAGATTTTTTACAGTAAAATACTGGGGTTACCCAATTTTTAAAATTTTCACAAGGAGTAATATGAGATATTGGGTTACAAATTTTGGAGGGCTTTTCCCCCTGACTATAAAAATACATCCACATATGGGGTAACGTGCTGGGCAGGTGCACAACAAGGCTCAGAAGTCATAGAGGTCACTTTGTATTTGTGGCCTTTGGCATATCAGTAGCTGACGGTTACATACATTCCGAGGAAAATACAAAAATGAAACACCCACATGTGACACCATTACAGAAAGTACCCACCCTGAGGAATGGGTATAGGGGTAAAGAGGACATTATAAATGCACAGGTGTTTCCTAAATTTATTTTCCAGGAATGGATGAAGGGTAGCTTTTGAAAATTTGCAATTTTCAACCTCTACTCTGCTTCATTTTTCTGGGAACAACTAACATGTGACTCCGAATGGTCGCCTGGAAATACGACAGAGCTCAGCGAGAACTCTTCGCATTTGAGGCGGATGTTTGTTACAGACCTAACAGTTACATACATTCAGAGGAAAATACAAGAAAGGAACACCCACATGTGAGAATACTACAAACAGTACACCCCCTAGGGAAGGTGTATAGGGTGAAGTGGAGATTTGGAACAGACGGGTGTTCCCTTCATTTATTTTCCAGGAATGGATGAAGAATACTATGGGGGAAGAAGAAAATTGCAATTTTAGTACTGATATGCCAATTATTTTTCCAGAATGATGACCCAGAGTACAGCCAAAAGTAAAAATGATGCCCGCCCCAAACCCTATACTCTGAATCATCATTCTGGGAAGGGGATGTGTGGGGCCGTCCCTATTCTGTTACCTCAAATGCGCAACCCGCTCAGGTGGGGAGAGAGCGTTGCGCATTTGAGGCAACTGCAAACCTACAATGCTGTTGACTCTGTGTCCCATTTTTGGGGGGACAAAGATATTATGAGGGGCATTAGGAAAGCGCTTTTGGGTTTGATTTTTTGGGGGGTAGGGTATTTTGGTATAAAATTTGGAAGACAATGTACCCTGGACTGGTACATTGGAGCCGAATTCTGGGGAATGAAATTTAGGGCAAAGGAAGGAAAATTTAGTACTCCATGGAAGTGTGATACTCCCTGAAGCAGCCTATGCAGAGGCCTGGATGATCGGGGCAAGTGTCACACTGAATGGTGGTGCCCCTCCGTCTCCCCTTCCTGTGACACACTCTGCATCTTTTCTGGGTTCGTCACGACCTTCCAGTGTTGGGGATCACACCTGGAAAGTGTATGCCGGGGACGATCCGGGGACCTAAAGTTCCAGAGGTGCTCTGACCCGCTCTTTGGTGGTCACCAAAGATGAGGGCCTTTAGAACTACCTCTTGGAACTCCAGGTATGTCCCTGTGTTGCCAGCGTCCTGGTACAGTATAAAAGTTGTACATGGCAACCTGTACCATGTAGACCGCAACCTTTTTATACCATACGCGTGTCTTCCGCATGGCATTATATGGTTTGAGGACTTGATCAGAAAGATCAACACCCCCCATATACCGATTGTAGTCCAGAATACAATCGGGCTTGAGGACCGGTCCAGCGGTACCTCGCACAGGGACAGGGGTGCTGCCATTCCCATGAATTGTGGTGAGCATAAGGACATCCCTCTTGTCCTTATACCGAATCAATCCCGGGGGATAGGAGCATGTAGGGAATGATGGGGCGGAAGGCCTCTTTGATTCTTCCGGACTGTCCCACAAGCGACCGTGGATCTGGAGGCGAGGGATGAAAAGAGAGGGATACTAGTATAAAAGTTATCCACGTAAAGGTGGTAACCTTTATCTAGCAATGGGTGCAAAAGACCCCAAACGATTTTCCCGCTAACACCCAGAGTGGGGGGACATTCTGGGGGTTCACAACGGGAATCTCGTCCCTCATACACTATAAACTTGCAAGTGTACCCGGAGGTACTCTCGCAAAGTTTATACATCTTCACGCCATATCGCGCTCGCTTGGTCGGGATGTATTGCCGGAAGCTGAGTCTCCCCTTGAAGCTGATGAGCGATTCATCAAGAGAGACCCCCCGCCCGGGACATAGACCTCCCAAAATCTTGCCCCGAAGTGATTGATGACCGGCCTGATTTTATACAGGCGGTCATACGCGGGATCAGTTCGGGGGGGACATGCCGCATTATCAGCATAATGCAAACATCTCCGAATGGCCTCGAACCGGGAACGTGTCATGGCCATACTGTAGAGGGGTGTCTGGTAAAAGACGTCCCCACTCCAATATTGCCTGACACTGTTTTTTTTTACTATACCCATATGCAGCACGAGGCCCCAAAAGGTCCTCATTTCGGCTGCATCGACTGGAGTCCAGCCGCCGGGTCTAGCTAAAAGTGAGCCCGGGTTAGCGGCGACGAACTGTTGGGCATACAGATTTGTCTGTGTAACCATCAAATTAACAAAGTCGTCACTGAAAAAATGACGAAAAAGTCCTTTTCAGTGAACCCTTCATCGTCCTCTGAGATGCTTTCAGAGTCGGAGGCAATTATGTCATATGCCTCCTCTGCCAAAAACACTCTGCGGGCCATTTCCCTACTCTAATGGGGATACGGGTATGTGTGTGGGGGGGGGGGGAAACTTTATTGGTGTGTGTGCTGCGTGTGGTGTGGTGCGATACTACCTCCCTAACCCGCCCTAACCTAACTAAACTAACTCGCCCTAACAGAAAAAAATAGGGGGACTTCTAGTGCCAAAAAAACCCTGCGCCAAAAAAACCCCTGCTTATCTAATCAGTGGTGTGCGCACTGATTAGCGCTTGTGACGGCAGGGGGCGCAGAAGTCAGTGGGGGGTCCAGCCACTCAGCCCAGAACAGTGGCTGGTGGCTTGTACACAGACCCCCACCCAAAAAAACGAAAAATTAAATAAAAAAAAACGCTTTACCCCGAAAAAAATGCACACGCCTGACCCAAAAAAAAACGCTGATCAGTGAAAAATCACTGACAGCGGTGGGACAGGCTGCACAAACAGGTACAGTCGGTCCACACAGTACACGCCTGCTACTGGTGGCACGGACCTATGGGTGCAAAAAAAAATATGCGTTAACCGAAAAAGGTGCCTTTACCACAAAAAAAACGCTGATCAAGATCTGCGCCAAAAAAAAGGCTGGCGGCAGACCACAGCGACCCAGCAGGGCCGGGGTCACGCAGCTAAAGGTGCTACGGACCCACGGACACCCAAAAAAAAGATAAAACTTTTTTTTTTTTTAACCCTAATCTGTCCCTACCTAATCTAAAGCTATCCCTGGGGATTTCTGTGCCAAGGGGCCACAGAAAAGGGGCAAGGGGCACTTTTTTTTAAACTCAGGGGATGGTGGGCAGCACGGGGCTCCATCCTGCTCGCCAGATCTCTAAGGAATGGCGGGCAGAACAGAGCAACGTGCTCCTAGCCCCCACCATCCCCTCCCATTACATTGTGATTGGTGTGGCCACCCAATCACAACTGTACTGAGGGGGGTGGCCACAATGCCAGCCCCCAGTACAGCATGGATGGTGATTGGTGGTGTATACTACACCACCAGTCACCATCTATATCCGGGTCACAGGGTCACACGTGACCCTGATGACCCGGAACCGCTACAGAACGCCGGTAAGTAGTTACCGGCATCCTGCAGCGATCGCCAGCATAGGAGGTCCTCCGGACCTCCTCCAGCACACTGCCGGGATGTCTGCTGATAGAGATCAGCAGACATCCGGCTCCGATCCCCGCCCGGGGAGCGGCAGGGAACGGAATCGCAGCGCATCACTCGTCTGAATTGACGAGCAGTGCTCTGCGATCGCCGACATGGGGGGTCATCATGACCCCCCTGGGCGATACGCCCCGATGCCTGCTGATCGATTTCAGCAGGCATCGGGCTCCGCTCCAGATGGCTGCGGGGGGCCGGTAAAGCACATGACGTTCTCATACGTCATGTGTCCTTAAGGACTCGGACATGGAGACGTATGAGAACGTCATGTGTCCTTAAGGGGTTAAAATCAGCATGGACGTTGGAATTCTGTATGGCAGCGCACAAAGGCTTCCCATCGCAGTCCTCAGAGCTGATGGTAAGAAATCATAAAGTATATAAAATCTATCAGCCGCAACATTACTTATTAATGTCCACTATTACCACATTTCCAGCCATATCAAAAGGTGTTTCTCTCCCTTTTTATCCTCAACTAGCTCCATAGTGAAAGTGTCACTAAGTCATTTATGAGTAATTTCTTCAATTAAACATCATCAAACATATCAGTCTTAAAAATCCACATTTCCTCATCCACAATTGGAAGTACAGGAGAGAGCACAGTATTTCAGTAGTCACGAACCTGAAAAAGTAAAAAAAAAAAAAAAAAAGTTAGAATTATTACAAATCAGGTAAAGATAAAAACATGTTTACTATGCATGTGTCATGACAGTACATAAGCATATAAGAAAATCCCCAATGCAACTTACTCCAGTCAACAAAACCCTTATCAAAAGTTTATCGGTATCAATGCAGAATGAAAAACATTCAAGCTGTTAGGGATTCAGATAATACTATCATGCCTTTAAATCAGCAGTCAGGTAGGCATCCTGTGTGCACGCATAGCAAACAATTGAAATATCATTAATATTCAACTAAACCAACCATTAACCAATGAACAATACTACAACTACTTTTAATACCTACCCTCCCACCCCCAAGAAATTTATGAAGAACATGAATAATTTAGAAAAACTATTAAACTATGACTAAAATAGTATAAAACATATATACACTTATGGCCTATAAATAAGGGCTCAAAACAAGCTACATGCTAAGCTGTCAAAAGATCAGAGAATACTAGCATGTCATAAATCCCACACTGGATGATGGTGGCTTATGTGCATGACTATGGCCCCGATTTATCAAACTGTGTGAGAGAAACAATGGAGTGATTTTCTCATAGCAACCAATCACAGTTCAGCTTTCACTTTACCAGAGCTCGTTAGCTGAGCTGTGATTGGTTGCTGTGGGAAAATCTCTCCATTTTTTCTCACACAGTTTGATAAATCTAGGCCTATGACTTCCCATTGCCGTCCCCAAAACTGTTGGTAAGAACTAAGATGATATAATTGAACACAAGGACCAAAAATGCAACAAATGAGCAATTTTATATCAGCCACCACTACTAGGACCAGAGAAAAATATGTCTTATCCCTAAAGGTGTAATAGATGGGAAGGGAAAGATATTTTACAAATTCACATTTACTAATCCACAATAGTAAGTACAGTAAAGCACAGCTCATTTCAACAACCAAAAATCTGAAAGAGAAAAAAAGTTAGAATTATTACAAATTACATAAATATAAAATCTGGAATATGAGAATGGGCTCTGATTAGTAGTGGGGTGGACAATTTGCTAACAGTGGCCGAATGCTCTTTTATAGCAAAAAGGGGACGGCAACAAAAAAAGTTAGCAAAAAAAAAATGGTCTGCAAAACAAAAATGGTTGGGGCAGACCGCAGCACCCTAAAGTAAGGACTGGGTCACATAGCTGAGGTGATGTGGAGTCTCGGACACCTACTATTGCCCAATCAATCTCGGCACTTCTGGTGGTGGTGTTACCGCCACCTCCCACCTAAATACGGAAGGTGATTGGTGGTGTATCTTACACCACCGATTACTATCCTCTTTCGGATCATCAGGTCACCAGAGACCCTCAATTGCTGAGATTTGCCGGTCTGAATTGATCTATGAATTGCAGCAATTACCGATATGAGGGGTCTTAGGACCCCCCTAGGCATTAACACGGGATGCCTGCTGAATGATTTCAGCAGGAATCCCATTCCGATAGCCGCCCAGTAAGCGGCAGTAAATGGAAACGCCAGGGGCGTACCAGGACACCCTTTGTCCTAAAGGGGTTAAGGTTTATATCCAATATTACTATATCACCGCCCTTGTCAGAAATGATTAACCCCTTAAGGACCAGGCCATTTTACACCTTAGGACCAGAGCGTTTTTTGCACATCTGACCACTGTCACTTTAAACATTAATAACTCTGGAATGCTTTTAGTTATTCTGATTCCGAGAATGTTTTTTCGTGACATATTCTACTTTAACATGGTGATACATTTTTGTGGTAAGATGCATCCTTTCTTGGTGAAAAATTCCAAAATTTGATGAAAAAATAGAAAATTATGCATTTTTCTAACTTTGAAGCTCTCTGCTTGTAAGGAAAATGGATATTCCAAATATTTTTTTTTATTCACATATACAATATGTCTACTTTATGTTTGCATCATAAAATTGACAAGTTTTTACTTTTGGAAGACACCAGAGGGCTTCAAAGTTCAGCAGCAATTTTCAAATTTTTCACAAAATTTTCAAACTCACTATTTTTCAGGGACCAGTTCAGGTTTGAAGTGGATTTGAAGGGTCTTCATATTAGAAATACCCCATAAAAGACCCCATTATAAAAACTGCACCCCCCCCCCCAAAGTATTTAAAATGACATCCAGTCAGCGTTTTAACCCTTTATGTGTTTCACAGGAATAGCAGCAAAGTGAAGGAGAAAATTCACAATCTATATTTTTTACACTTGCATGTTCTTGTAGACCAAATTTTTGAATTTTTACAAAGAGGAGAAAATTAATACTTGTATTTGTAGCCATTTTCTCTTGAGTAAGGACATACCTCATATGTCTATGTAAAGTGTTGGGCGGGCGCAGTAGAGGGCTGAGAAGCGAAGGAGCGACAAGGGGATTTTGGAGAGTACGTTTTTCTGAAATGGTTTTTGGGGGCATGGTGCCAGAACAGCAAAAAAAAAAAAAACCCCACATGGCATACTATTTTGGAAACTAGACCCCTTGAGGAACGTAACAAGGAATTAAGTGAGCCTTAATACCCCACAGGTATTTCACGACTTTTGCATATGTAAAAAAAAAAAAAAAAAAATTTCACTATAATGTGTGTTTCCCACCAAACTTCACATTTTTTTATGGGTTAATAGCAGAAAATACCCCACAAAATTTGTAACCCCATCTCTTCTGAGTATGGAGGTACCCCATAAGTTGACCTGAAGTGCACTAGGGGCGAACTACAATGCTCAGAAGAGAAGGAGTCACATTTGCAAATTTTGCAGAAATGGGGGGGGGGGGGGGGGAGACATGTCGCATTTAGGAAGCCCCTATGGTGCCAGGACAGCAACAAAAAAAAACACATGGCATACCATTTTGGAAACTAGACTTCTTGAGGAACGTAACAAGGGGTAAAGTAAGCCTTAATACCCCAGAGGGGTTTCACGACTTTTGCATATGTAAAAAAAAAAAAAAAAATTCACTAAAATGCGGGTTTTCCCCAAAATTTTAATTTTTACAAGGGTTAATAGCAGAAAAGATACCCCACAATTTGTAAATACATTTCTTTGGAGTAAGGACATACCTGATTTTTGGATGATTTTGACTCCGCTGGTGCACACCAGGTCTTGGTATAGGCATGAGGTCAGTCAGGGGCCTTGAGCTTCTCATAGCAGAGGATGTGGGACCCCCCCCTCAAGAAGCATTAATGGGGGAAGCACTGAGCCCTAAAATAGGGGAACACTATGGGGGACAACTGGCCGTACCTGGGGTATACAGATGGGGTACAGAGGCCCGTAATATGGGGCACAGTGGGCCAGAAAATTATAAATTATAATAAAAAAGGATATATTACCAGAATGATGACCCAGAGCATAGCCAAAACTAAAACAAATATGCCCACCCCAAACCCTATGCTCTGAGTCATCATTCTGGGAATGTGATGTGTGTGGCCGTCCCTAACCTGTTGCCTCAAATGCGCACCCGCTCAGGTGGAGAGAGAGCTCTGCGCATTTGAGGCAACATAAAAAAAAGTCCCCGATGATAGTGACTCAGTGACCTATGACCCATTTTTGAAAACACCCCCAGAGGTCTTATCAGGTTTAATTTTTATTTTATTTTTTTCAGTTTTTTTTTGGGCCAATTTAGTGGTTTTAGGAGGTTAACAATTTGGAATGTACTCTGGACTTGGTACATTGGTCAAATTATGGAAAATTAAACTGAAAAGGGAAAATGTAGGGCTCCATGGAAGTGTGATACTCCCTGAAGCAGCCTATGCAGAGGCCCGGATTATCTGGGCAAGTGTCGCACTGATACGTGGTGTACTTCCGTATCCCCCTCCTGTAACACACTCTGCATCTTTTCTGGGTTCGTCCCTTCTTTCCACTGTGGTGGATCACACCTGGAAAGTGTTGGCCTGGGACAATCCTGGCGCCTATAACTCCAGACCCTTGGGAAGTCCGGCCTGATTTTTCACGGTCACCAAAGATCAGGAACCTTAGGACTTTTTCTTGGTACTGGAGGAATGTCCGTGTTGCCAGCGCACTGGGACAGCACAAAAGCGTTGTACATGGCAACAACCTGTACCAAGTAGACCGCAACTTTGTCCCATGCCCGTGTTTTCTGCATGGCGTTATATGGCTTAAGGACTTGATCTGAGAGATCAACTCCCCCCTATACCGATTGTAGTCCAGAATACAATCGGGCTTGAGGACCGGTCCCACGGTACCTCGCACAGGGACAGGGGTGCTGCCGTTCCCATAAGGACATCCCTCTTATCCTTATACTTCAACAACAGGTTATCATGGGTGAGGGTACGGGACTCACCCTTGGGGATAGGCGTCTGGACCAAATTTAGAGGGAGGCCTCTTTGGTCCTTCCGCACGGTCCCACAAGTGGACGTGGATCTGGCGGAAAGGGATTTGAACAGAGGGATGCTGGTATAAAAGTTATCCACGTATACGTGGAAACCCTTATCCAGCAATGGGTGCACAAGGTCCCAAACGAGTTTCCAGTTTTTTTTTTTTATTTTTTTAACTTTATTAACTCCTACCTGTCCCTGCAATCCGCTGTCCCTATTCTAAGGCTGTTGAGGGGGCTCCGGAGCTCTGAGGGGGAATCCACGGTCTTCTCCTCACTGCAGCACCCGCTGACTGAACAGAGAGCGGGTGCAGCAGCGGGAAGGGACCGCTCCTCTGCCGCGCTACTATTGGTCAGACAATCACCGGCCAATAGTAGCGTTGCTGGGGAGGTGACAGTATTGTCGCCTCTCCCCAGCAACGGCAGGTGATTGGCAGTGTATCGTACACCTCCGATCACCATCTAGTTCCGGGTCATCACTGACCCGAATAACCGGAATCACCGCAGATCGCCCGCCAACATGTGGGGGTCCCGGGACCCCCCTCGGCTATGTCACGGACGCCTCGTGAACGATTTCAGCAGGCGTCCGGTTTTGTAACCTGCCCGGCGGGATGCGAAATTCGCCAGGACGTATGAGTACGTGCCTGGTCCACTCATACGTGCCTGGTGCCTAAGGTGTTAAAGACTAGTTACTTTCCTTCTGCAAAACATACTAATGAATACTGCTTGGCAGATAATCAAAATAAATACTTAATTCCTTTTTCATACCATATATGGAATTAAAAGGTTATCTTTCTGCTCAATAGAATACAAATTATTAAACTGTAAGAAAATTAGAGAATATAATATAATAAAAACACCCAAAACACTCAAAAAAAGATGTATTATATTTTTATTCATCACAATACATACACAACAGAAATACTCTATGTACAATATATTTCTATTAAAAGCTTCCTGATGACAAGACATAAAAACAAAAATGTATTATGTATCTGCCTAATAGTATTTAAAAATTCCCAGCTGTCAGAAGTTCAGAGAATACTATTGTGTCTTAAAATCAGCATGGAGGTTGGCATGCTGTATGTCAGCGCACAACGGCTTCCATCGCAGTCCTCAGAGCTGATGGTAACAAAATCTTCTCATAGCTAAGTACACACTGTATCAGCCGCAAGATTACTTATCAATGTCCACTATTACTACATTTCCAGCCTCATCAAAAAGTGTTTCTCTTTTTATCCTAAACTAGCTCTGTAGTGAAAGTGTCCCATTAACACCACATTTCACTAAGGCATTTATGAGTACTTTTTTCAAACAATGATTAAAAAAAGTATCGAACATATCGGTCTTACAAATCCACATTCACTCATCCACAATTGAAAGTACAGGAAAGCACAGCTCATTTCAGTAGCCACAAACCTGAAAAAGTAAAATAAAAACAAAAAAGTTAGAATTATTACAAATCAGTAAAGAAAAAATATATGTTTGCTATGCATGTGTCATGACAGTACATAGGCTCCATCATTAAATGCATTTGGTGTAGGAGAATGGACTTACTTTCTAAGAAAATCCTAGGTGGGGGGAACATTCTGGGGGTTTCCTAAGGCATTTATTAGTAATTTTTTTCAAACAATGATTAAAAAAAAGTATCAAATATATCAGTCTTACAAATCCACAATTGAATGTACAGGAAAGCACAGCTCATTTCAGTAGCCACAAACCTGAAAAAAGTAAAACAAAAACAAAAAAGTTAGAATTATTACAAATTAGGTAAAGGTAAAAACATATGTTTACTATACATGTGTCATGACAGTACATTGGCTTTATCATTAAATGCAGTAGGTGTAGGAGAATGGACTTACTTTCTAAGAAAATCCTAGGTGTGGGAACATACTGGGGGTTCAATACGGGAATCTCGTCCCTCATATACTCTAAACTTGCAAGTTTACACGGAGGTACTCTCGCAAAGTTTGTAGAGCTTCACGACAGACCGCACCCACTTCGAGGGAATTAAAACTGATAAGAGACTGATCTACCGAGAGCTCCCTGAGGGGTCCTCAAGTAGCTCTGTAGTGAAAGTGTCCCATTAACACCACATCTCACTAAGGCATTTATGAGTACTTTTTTCAAACAATGATTAAAAAAAGTATCGAACATATCGGTCTTACAAATCCACATTCACTCATCCACAATTGAAAGTACAGGAAAGCACAGCTCATTTCAGTAGCCACAAACCTGAAAAAGTAAAACAAAAACAAAAAAGTTAGAATTATTACAAATCAGGTAAAGATAAAAACATATGTTTACTATGCATGTGTCATGACAGTACATGGGCTTTATCATTAAATGCATTTGGTGTAGGAGAATGGACTTACTTTCTCAGAAAATCTTAGGTGGGGGAACATTCTGGGGGTTCACTAAGGCATTTATGAGTAATTTTTCAAACAAACAATATTTAACAAAGTATCAAACATATCAGTATTACAAATTCACATTTACTCATCCACAACTGAAAGTACAGCTCATTTCAGTAGCCACAAACCTGATGAAGTAAAACAAAAACAAAAAAGTTAGAATTATTACAAATCAGGTAAAGATAAAAACTTGTTTACTATGCATGTGTCATGACAGTACATTGGCTTTATCATTAAATGCATTTGGTGTAGGAGAATGGACTTGCCTTCTAAGAAAATCCTAGGTGGGGGAACATACTGGGGGTTGAATACCGGAATCTCGTCCCTCATATACTCTTAACTCGCAAGTGAACCCGGAGGTACTCTCGCAAAGTTTGTAGAGCTTCACTCAATACCGCGCCCGCTTCAAGGGATTGTACTGGCGGAAGATGAGTCTCCCCTAAAAACTGATAAGAGACTCATCTACCGAGAGCTCCCTGAGGGGTCCTCAACTAGCTCTGTAGTGAAAGTGTCCCATTAACAACACATCTCACTATGGCATTTATGAGTACTTTTTTCAAACAAACAATGATTAAAAAAAAGTATCAAACATATCAGTCTTACAAATCCACATTTACTCATCCACAATTGAAAGTACAGGAAAGCACAGCTCATTTCAGTAGCCACAAACCTGAAAAGTAAAACAAAAAAGTTAGAATTATTACAAATTAGGTAAAGATAAAAAAAACATGTTTACTATGCATGTGTCATGACAGTACATAGGCTCTATCATTAAATGCATTTGGTGTAAGAAAATGGACTTTCTAAGAAAATCCTAGGTGGGGGAACATACTGGGCGTTAAATACGGTAATCTCGTCCCTCATATACTCTAAACTTGCAAGTGTACACGGAGGTACTCTCGCAAAGTTCGTAGAGCTTCACGCCATACGCCCGCTTCGAGGGAATATACAGGCGGAAGATGAGTCTCCCCTTAAAACTGATGAGAATCATCTACCGAGAGCTCCCTGAGGGGTCCTCAACTAGCTATGTAGTGAAAGTGTTCCATTAACAACACATCTCACTAAGGCATTTATGAGTACTTTTTTTTAAACAAACAATGATTTAAAAAAGTATCAAACATATCGATCTTACAAATCCACATTTACTCATCCACAATTGAAAGAAAAGGAAAGCACAGCTCATTTCAGTAGCCACAAACCTGAAAAGTAAAACAAAAAAGTTAGAATTATTACAAATAAGGTAAAGATAAAAAAACATATGTTTACTATGCACGTGTCATGACAGTACATAGGCTCTATCATTAACTGCATTTGGTGTAGGAGAATGGACTTGCTTTCTAAGAAAATCCTAGGTGCACAGTACTCCAGTCAACAAAACCCTTATAAAAAGTTTCTCGGTGTCAATGCCGAATGAAAAACATCAAAGCTGTTAGGGAATCAGAGAATACTACAATGCCTTTAAATCAGCAGTCAGGTAGGTGTACTGTATGTAAGCACACATAAAACAAGATACAATTCTAAGCTGTCAAAACATCAGAGAATACTAGCATGTCATGAATCCCACACTGGATGATGGTGGCTTATGTGCATGACCCAATGACTTCCCATTGCTTTCCCCAAAACTGTTGGTATGAACTAAGATGATATAAGTGAACACAAGGACAAAAAATATCAATAGCAACAAATGTGCAATTTTACATCAGCCACCACTACCAGGACCAGAGCAAAATATGTCTTATCACTAAAGGTGTGTAATAGATGGGAAGGGAAAGATATTTTACAAATTCACATTTACTAATCCACAATAGTAAAGCACGGCTCATTTCAACAACCAAAAATCTGAAAGAGAAAAAAAGTTAGAATTATTACAAAATTATATAAATATAAAAGCTACATCTGGAATATGAGAATGGACTCATTTTAAGAAATAATCCTAGGTACAGGGTACCCTTATTAAAACAGTCCATTTTGAAAGATGGTCCAATTTCAAAGCTTGCTTCCGTTGCCTTTCGCATTGACCAAATATAAAACATATATATGTACAGGTAACGCCCTTATGTATCTGCCTACTGGTATTTAAACATTTCTAGCTGTCAGAAGTTCAGAGAATACTAGTGTGTCTTAAAATCAGCATGGAGGTTGGCATGCTGTATGTCAGAGCACAAAGGCTTCCCATAGCAGTCCTCAGAGCTGATGGTAAGAAATCAAAGAGTTATAAAATCTTCTCATAGCTTATGACACACTGTATCAGCCTAAACATTACTTATTAATGTCCACTATTACCACATTTCCATGCTTATCAAAAAGTTCTTATCTATTATCCTCTTATCGCTCTTTAGTTCAGTTGTTCTGGTGGTTAGAGAGAATGTCAATACCCATTGCATTCTATTATGCAGCCATTTTGGACCTAATGCATCAGATTTCCATCATACAACAGGTTTTTCATCCAAGCCCTGTCAATACGCTCCACTGAAATAATATTCATCACGTGCTTTTTTATTTTTCTGCACAGTCCCACAAGCGACCGTGCCTCTGGAGGGGAGACTTGAAAATAGGGATACTTGTATAAAAAGGTATCCACATACAGGTGGTAACCCTTATCCAGCAGTGAATGCAAAATGTGCCACACAAGTTTCCCGCTAATTCCCAAAATGGGGGGACATTCTGGGGGTTCTAGACAGAAATCCATCCCCTCATACACTCAAACTTGTAAGTGTACACAAAGTTTATAGAGATTCACGACATACCTCAACCAGTTAGTGGAAATATATTGGTTGAAAATTGAGTGTCCCTTTGAAGCTGAGACCTTCCTTTGGGGTACATAGGCCCCCACAATGTCAATCTGGATTTCTGGCTGGCCAACAAACCTAGCAATCCAGACAAATTCACCAGTAGGGGGTACAGGTAAATTTGACTGATGGGCCGGACAACTAGTATGGGTGACAGGGTCGCTCATACTAGTATGGGGCACTGGGTCATTGGTGGCTGTCACCTTCTAGGGGGCTCATCACGCTAGATGATGAAGATGATGACGGGGAAGAATGAAGGAAAGTGGGGTCTTCCTCCTCTGCCACCTCCACTGAACCACCTACCCTGTGGGCCATTTTTCCATTTTTTGAGGTGGGGGGGGGGGTGAAAAAGCACCTGCACTCCATAAAATGCTGATCAGTAGGACTGCACTGATCAGTGTTGGGGTGAGTGATTCGCTAACAGTGGCCGGACGCTCTTTTATAGCAAAGAGGATACGGCCACAAAAAAGAGTTAGCAAAATAATAAATAAAATGTCTTCACCAAAAAATGGTTTGGGCAGACCAGACCGCAGCACCCTAAAGTAGGGACTGGGTAACACAGCTGAGGGTCTGTGGAGTCTCGGACACCTTCTGTTGCCCGACCAATTACGGCACTTCTGGAGGTGGTGTCACCGCCACCTGCCACCAAAATACGGTCCACGGCAGAGTGGAAAGCGCTTTAGGGCACATGTCCTGGGCCAAACGAACCCAGAGTTTGGATTCGTTATTATAGAACAAATCAAGCACACGGGCATGGTTGCAAGCTAGATAATACATACGGCAATCAGAAAGACCAACCCCTCCCAGCAATTTGGGATGGGTCAGGGTAAGTCGGTTAAGCCGAGGTCGGGCAGAGGCCCACAAAGGAACCAGAGCATGTCTGCAACTGCCGCCAGTACAAAGATGGGATGTGAAGAGGAATTGTCTGCAGTAAATATAACAATCGAGGCAGCAGGACCATTTTAAGTATACTAACTTGGTCGAACCAAGAGAAGGCTTTACGGTTCCAGGTCTTCAGTTCCGTCGGAAAACAAACCTGGAGAGAGAAGTTACGGGAGAATAGATGGGCGAGATCCGGAGGGATCAATATCCCCAAGTACCTAATTCCACCACTGGGCCAGCTAAACGGGAAGGAGGATTGAAGAGAGGACACTAAGGCCAGGCAAGGAAACATTGAGAGCTTCTGACTTGGAAAAGTTGATTTTGAAATTAGACCAGGCCCCAAAAGCAGCCAAGCGAGACATTAAGCATGGGAGAGACACCAACGGGTCAGTGATATACACCAGGAGATCGTCCGCAAAGGCAGAACACTTATACGTTCGATCCCCGACGGTTACCCCATGAATATTGGGATCCGCTCGTATGGTAGCCAGAAGATGTTCCATCACCAGGACGTAAAGAGGGGGGAAAGGGGACAGCCCTGCCGGTACCATTATGAATCGCAAATGGGAGGGAGAGGGAACCATTTATCTTCAGGCGGGCCTAAGGGGTGTTATACAGGGTCAGGATTTGGGAGGAAAAATTGGGGCCCAGTCCCACATGTTGTAGGGTCTGTGTCAGGGAGGACCAGGAGATGCAGTCAAAAGCCTTTTCAGCATGAAGCAATAAAATCATCAAGGGTAGAGATTGAGATAGCGCATAGTGCATAATATCTAGAGTTTTGATCGTGTTGTCCCTGGCTTCCCTCCCTGGCACAAACCCCACTTGATCAGGGTGTACGAGGGTGGGGAGAATGCTTTTCAGCCAGGTAGCCAAGAGTTCGGAGTAAATTTTCAGGTCGACATTAAGCAAGGAAATGGGTCTATAGCTGCCACAGGAGCAGGGATCCGTATCGGGTTTCGGCAACACAACTACGTGGGCCGTAGTGGAGGCCGCTGGCAAGGGGGTATCGTGAGAAATGGAGTTAAAGGCCCTTAGAAGGATAGGGGAGAGGGAATCCAATAGGGATTTGTAAAACTTCGCAGTGAAATCATCCGGGCCAGGACTTTTCCGACCCGGAAGATTCCGAATGACCAAAGACAAACTCCTCCGAGGAGAAGGGGGCGTCCAGCGCCTCCCTGTCGTCAGCAGAAAGGGCAGGGAAAGGTGAAGTATGACAGGGAGGGGGAGGTGACTGCAGTGGGAGATGGTACAAATCAGAGAAGAATGAAAGGTAGACTTGATTTCTTCCGTGGTGTATACCAGAGCCCCCGACGAAGAGCGAATGGAAGGGATTTGGGTTTGAGCCAGCTTAATTCTCAGAGTTCTGGCAAGCATTCGTCCGCTCTTGTTGTCATATTCAAAATATTTGCTACACCCCAATTGGAGCCAACGGCCCCAATAGGCGCTTAACCTCCAGACGAGCCAATTGCAGGTCTCGCAAGACCGGCTGTGAGAGCGAATGCTTGTGTGCCAGTTCGAGCGAAGCTACCAAGGGTGTGGGCTTTTTCACATTTCAATCTAGAGCCATGCCTAATGAGGACCCCCCGGAGGACACACTTCAGCGCCTCCCACTGAACAAAAGGCGCAGTGGGGTCCGAAACATTATCGGACACAGTCAAAAACAGTTCTGGTAAGATCAGCCATACAAACCATGTCCAAAATAATTTTTTTACACTCGTTCTTGTAGACCCAGTTTTCTTTTTTTTTTATCAAGGGTAAAAAGGAGAAAAAGCCCCACAAAATTTGTAAACCAGTTTCACTCGAAGGAAATACCTAATATGTGAACGTAAAGTACTCTGTGGGTGCACTAGATGGCTCAGAAGCGACAATGGGATTTTGGAGAGTGAGTTTTTCTGAAATGATTTTTGGGGGGCATGTCACATTTGGGAAGCCCCAATGGTGCCAGAACAGCAAAAAAAAAAAACACATGGCATACTATTGTGGAAACTACACCCCTCAAGGAACATAACAAGGGGTACGGTGAGCCTTAACACCCCACAGGGGTTTGACGACTTTTCGTTAAATTTGGATGTGTAAAATAATTTATTTTTTTCACAGTTTTTCTCCCCCAAATTTTTCATTTTTACAAGGGGTAATAGCAGAAAATGCCCCCCAAAATTTTTACCCCATTTCTTCTGAGTATGGAAACACGCCATACGTGGGCTCTGCTGGTGCACTGCAATGTTCAGAAGAGGAGTCACGTTTGGCTTTTGGAAAGCAAATTTGGCTGAAATGGTTTTGGGAGGGCATGTCGCATTTAGCCCCTACGGTGCCAAAACCAAAAAAACAAAACCAAAAAAAAAAAACACATGGCATACCATTTTGGATACTTCACCCCTCAAGGAACATAAGGGGTACAGTGGGCCTTAACACCCCCCACAGGTGTTTGACGACTTTTCGATGTGTAACTGAAATTTTTTTTTTTTACTAAAATGCAGTTTTTTCCATAAATTTTTCCTTTTATAAGGGGTAATAGCAGAAAATGCCCCCCAAAATTGTTAACCCCATTTCTTTTGAGTATGGAAATACCCCATATGTGGGCGTAAAGTGCTTTGCTGGCGCACTACAGGGCTCAGAAGAGAAGGAGCGCAATTGGGCTTTTGGAGAGAGAATTTGGCCTGAATTGAAGTCGGGGGCCATGTGCGTTTACAAAGCCCCCATGGTGCCAGAACAGCAGAAACCCCCACATGTGACACTATTTTGTAAACTACACCCCTCAACGAAAGTAACAAGGGGTGCAGTGATCCTTTACACCCCAACAGTAATTACAAGATATTTTGAACAGTGCGCTGAAAAATATTGTTTTATTTTCAGAGGCTACTGTTCCAAAAATATTGGAATCACCTTGAGGGGTGTAGTTTCCAAAATGTGGAGCTGCTAAGCTGCTAAAAGATCAGAGAATACTAGCATGTCATGAAACTCACACTGGATGACGGTGGCTTATGTTCATGACCCTATGACTTCCCATTGCTGTCCCCAGAACTGTTGGTAAGAACTAAGATGATAGAACTGGACAAAAACACAAGGACTGAACACAAGGACAAAAAATATCAATAGCAACAAATGTGCAATTTTACATCAGCCACCACTACTAGGACCAGAGCAAAATATGTCTCATCACTAAAGGTGTGTAATAGATGGGAAGGGAAAGATATTTTACAAATCCACATTTACTAATAGACAATTGTAAGTACATTAAAGCACGGCTAATTTCAATAACCATAAATCTGGGGGGGGGGGGGAAGAAAAAGTTAGAATTATTACAAATTATATAAACATAAAAACTGCATCTCATCATGCTGCTGGAGGGGCAGGGACTTTTCCATGCAGTGGAGGATGAGGAGGCAGAGTCAGACATTGTCGCAGGACCAACGGCGTGAGATCGTCGAAGTGGAAGTGGCATGACCTGGCCAAGTTGCCGTAAAGTACATGTATTGTCCCTGACCATAGTTACAGCTCCACACGTCTGCGCTGCCGTGCACTTTTGTACAAACCAACAGACTCAGGGACTGGACCACCTTCTGTTCTACATATTTGTGCAGGGCAGGTACTGCCTTTTTCAAAAATAAATTACGGCTTGGGATTCTCTACCACTAGGCATGTTTGGCTCCAGACTTCCCACTGCTGCCACCATACTGACTCCCAACCATGCTACCACCTTGCTGCCTCATGGGCAACCTGCCACGGTCTTCTCCTGATGATGACGAAGCCCCTTCTGCTCCCAGTTTCCTAGTGCGATCGGCTTCATCGTCATCTATAGTTGTGTCTGCACGTCACTGATGTCCTCCTCAGGTTCCTCAACAGTGTCTGTTTCAGGAGCCTGAACGCTCGCAACACCACCTCCCACGCCACTCTCCTCATTACTACTTACCCGCCTAGCGGAGGAAGTATTGGATGTCTCCTCCACATCTTGGCTAGGCAGTAGCTGCTGACTGACCTCTAGTTGATTGTCCTCACTGTATACAATACTTCCCTCACGCAGAGAAGTATTATATGCTGTGCCCACAGCATACAATACTTCTCTGCATGAGGGAAGAGCATAGGACAGAGGCAGTGTGAGGACAGGGACTGCTCCCGGGCCATGCCAACTGAGGGTTGAGTCTGAGGAACCCACCGACTGTTGACTGGGGGTGTTGGATGTCACATGAAGTGGATGAAAGAGTTAACCAATCTATGATGTATGCTGTGTTGCTGGTCAAGACACGACCGATAGCTGACATCGGGAGCTCAGGCGTCTCGCTGCGACTCATGCTGCCACACGCCCCTACTCTGCTGCGACCTCTGCCTGAGCCTGATAAATGTAGGCCTCTGCAACTCCTCTGTGCATGGCCAGGCACTTCTCTGCAACAGAAACTTGCAGAACACTCAATGTGTGTGTATATATCCCTGCTTTTACACTAATAGGCCACTACATGCTTGAAACAGAAAACACGTACAACAGCGGAGTGCGTTTATATTGAACTTTTTTTTTTTTTAGAGTAATACGCCCCAGTACGGTTGAACCAGAAATAAGCGTAACAATCTAGTGCGTAAGTCTTTTAGTGCTCTTACACTTACTGCCCCCTATTAGCTTTAACCAGAAAAAAACGTAGAACTGTGGAGTGCGTGTATTTTTCAACTTTTTTTTTTTTTTTACAGTAATGCACCCCAGTACGGTTGCAACAGAAAAAAAAAGCGTACTCTCTCTCTCTCTCTCTCTCTCTCTCTCTCTGAACTGTCCCCGCCTGCACTATCGTTGCTTGCATTCTTTGAATTGTGAGTGCATCCTGTGATTATCTCAATTGGCAGACTATGAAACGAATTCTAAACCCTCCCTGTCTGCAGTGTTGCGGGTCTGAGGTCAATGGATTTCCCCTGTGCTGATCTGTATTGTCAGTGACGCTGATTAGTGACCACAAAGTGCCTGCTCTCTCTAGCCAGAACTAATTGCTCTCTCAGCAAAACGTCCAGGCTGCCGAATATATAGGGCTGTGACATCACAGAGCTTGCAGGCTGCATCCTGCATGTGATACAGGGTTATTCCGCCTACCCGCCTTCACAGACTTCCATGCCCCAATTTGTCACACGTGTAGCTGCCATTTTAGTCCCCCAGCCTGCACAAAATGTAGTGAATGAAGCGATTCGTTACCACGAAGCGTTAGGAAATTCGAATTCATTCAGAATCTAATTTTTCATGAAATTTGTATGTCCGTAAGTGAGCACACACAGCACATATTTAATATTAAAACTATTAGACTAAACAAAACCAACCAACAATAATACTGCATTTAGTGTGCGTTTTAGTGCGTAGCTATGTCCTAAACAGTAAGATAAAAGCTGTGAGGAAACCAATAAAATTCACGAAAACTGTGTCAACAGAGCAGATCTGTATCACATGCACGCCTTTTAAACTGTGTTTGATTAAACCAATACTATTCACAAAAACCTCTATGATCAGCCCACAGAAATGCTGGGAATGATCACTTCTTTGCTGTAGATCCTTGTATAGCCCTTAGAATTTGTGCACTGTACAAACACACACACATTAGATTTGTGACTTCTACGGCTGTTTTTTTTTACCATGTCCTTTGTTGCTCCAGCATGCCGCTGCTTCTCCGGCACTCTTAGCAATGTGAGGAAACAATGCTAAATCACTGCGGTGGTGCCTGAGTATGGATTGGTGGAGGAAGCCCGCGCAGGGCACTATGAGCCTTGTAGTCTGAGCTCCATGAACCCGGAAAGAACAGGATTTTCAAGTGGTCATAACGGGAGAACAGAAAGGCCCATTTTCATGCAGGATAGCTTTACCTGGTGGCAAGCAGATTTACTATTATATGGGCTTGTGTTATTTTTTATTTGCCTATCCTGGAGTACTCCTTTAAGAATTGTGGCTCCAGTTCACACACCTTGTCTTTCCTCTCTCTCTATCCCTTACTTTCTGTATTCCTGCGACCTGATCTCCCTCTGTCTGCTGCTCAGACTGCACAGTGGAACATGATAGCCTTTACCTGTGTAAAACTACACCCCTTGTTGTCTCTTATTGGCCTTTGAGCTGATTGAAACAAACCAGCAACTCATAATAACCTGGGTTATCATCAGATATGCTGGTCACCTTAACATCATGCCACCGCCCCCTACTCCTCCCACTTCCTCTGGGCATTAAAACACTGCGCTTTTTAAGCGTTTTCATGCTTTTACCAGTTTACATGAACCAGTCAAATTTGTAATGTTCGGCAAGCCAAGCAAATCCTGAAATTTGGGTCAAATCCGGGTTTCCCTGGCTTGTTTCACTCAAAACTACTTATGACTTTTCATTGTTGTCCACCAAAACTGTAGGTAAGAACTGAGGTAATGTAACTGTGAACACAAGTACAAAAAAATTGTCTAGAAGTTAATTCATAGTCTCCCTTACAGAATTGTCCACAGGCCGACATTATCAAACCATTAATGGCTGACACTACTGAATGTTCTCCCAAGGGAAGAAATCCCTTATAGACTTTTAAGTACCATAAGAATATTGAAGTGTAAAGAAAACTAAATACATTTTTTACATAAAGCCTCTGAAAGCTTATCCCAGTTTTATATTTAAATTCATATCCATATTTACTATATCCCCGCCCTTGTCAAAAAGTTTAATGACTAGAAACTTTCCCTCTGGAAAATATCCTAGTGACTACTGCCTGGCAGATTACATAATCAAATTAAATATGTCTTCATTCCTTTTTTGTACCATAAATAGAATTAACATGCTATCCATGTATCTGCAACAGGATACAAAAATTTAAAACTTAGAAAATCAGAGAATATTAAGTGTCCAATTAGCATAGTAACTATATGAAAAACATATGTGAGCACCACTGTGAAATGCTTGTCTATTGTACATAAAAAATGTGTATTCAGCTAACACTAAAGAAAGTTATTGTATTTTTATTAATCACAACATATACAGCAAAAATACTCAAGTACAATATACTGCCTGATGGTATATAAAAATTATCTGTCAGGAGTTCAGAGAATACTATTGTGTCTTAAAATCAGCATGGAGGTTGGCATGCTGTATGTGAGCGCACAAAGGCTTCCCATAGCAGTCCTCAGAGCTGATGGTAAGAAATCAAAAAGTTATAAAATCTTCTCAAGGCTTAGTACACACTGTATCAGCGGCAACATCATTTATTAACGTCCATTATTACCACATTTTCAGAAAGTTCTCTATTATCCTCTACTAGCTCTGCAGTGAAAGCTTCTAATTTCCAACAAAAACAATAATACTATCAGTACAAACCCCAAATGCTTAAGTCACTTCTATTAAACTATTAAATAATGATTACAAAAAATTTCAAACATATATATATACATCTTATGGTTATCCCTAGCAAGCAAAAGGATACTAGTAGACGGCACTCACAGGTAAAAACTTGCGGTTCCTTTATTGGGACAAGCTGGATACAAAGCAACGTGTAGTCAAGCGGCCGGTTTCGTGCTGCACAGAGCAGTTATCTTATGGTTATCCAATTAGGGCTCAAAACATGATAAAAGAACATTATAAGCTGTCAGAAAATACTGGGTTAAAACAAACACTAAAAATAGTTAGTGTGTGCACACTTGGGCTTCCCATCTCAGTGCTCAAAACTGTTGATTTTATGGCAGACAGGAGGCTCATATCAAATGCATATTCCTTCTTTATTATGCCCAGAAAGAAAAAATGCAATACAAGTATAACATTAAGAAGAAAAAAGGTGCATGGTCACCTAGCAAGCATATGCAACTCCCCATAATCATCTCCAATCACATCCATGCCTGCCCCTATATTAACTCTCTGGCTCCGCCTCTCCCTCTTTCTTTCTGCTCAATAGCAAGGATTACAAATAAGTGTGCAGCTCCGAGATACTTGTATAGTTTACTTCTGTTAAGGGTGGTATTCTTTTTTCTCCGTTTTATATGTGGATGCAGGTGTAGGTACTTCATACACCGGCATCTGCACTTTTGTCCTGTTCCCACCTTATCCTCTTGCTCATTTTCTTGTGCCCCCTCCACGGCGCGCCTCGTTGCTGGGGTTGTTCGCATTCCTTACCTGTTGCTCTCCGGCGGGACTTTCGCATTGACGACTTTGCGCCTCTCGCTCACACGCGCTAGTGTGTGCGCGGCGCGTCAGCGCGGTTGGTCTCGCGAGAGCGGATGCGCTGTGTGCGGCCACGCCCCGTCGGCGCCTGTGTTTGCTCTCACTGGGTGTCCCTGGTTGATCTATGTGCTAGTGCTTATCAGCCTGCGCTTTTAGTGGTACTTTCCTGTCGTGAGAGAGGGTTGTAAGCTCTTTGTCCCTCTTGTCCTGTGCATTATTATTATTATTAACCATGTCATGTCCTTGAATACACTGTACTGCAAGAATTTAACACTGTACATTCTCCTGTGCTCTCTCCACAGCCCCTGTTGTGCACCTACTGCTCACACGTTGGTCATTACCTGTCATATACCTTCATTACTTTAACATAATATGTCCGAGGATAAACTTGAGATGACATTAGGGGAGGTCCCCTCTTTGATGCAGGAGTCGGAATTTATGTCTACTGATCAAATTAAACAGCTTGTCAATAGATAGGTGCACTCCGCATTGGCCTCAGCCATGGCCTCTATGAACGAGAATCTCTCTAAATCTGTATCCATGGCTCTGTATCAGTCACGCCAGGATGTGGCGGCAGCACCTGTATTACCTTAGGTTACCCCGCCCCTACCGAACCAAGCCTCAGGCTTAACAAGACACGGTAATTCTGGAAGCGACATCACTTTTCAGACAACATGACCTCTCCTGCTCCCTGTCCATCTGCAGGAGATGGAATAAAAATTCCCACAACCTCAATGCCTCATGAGAGTAACCCATCTTTGAGTGCCAGACCCTCAGCCACTGAGGATGATCTTACTATTAAGGCATCACGCTCCTCCAAGAGGAACAAACCAGATTCCTATATTGACAAATCTGATGTGGATTTGTAGGCTTCCGCTGAGTTTTCAGATAATGCTGCTTTCAGTAGCGAGGATGAGGAGGAAGGATATTGTTACCCCATCTGGGTCTACCTCCTCCGCCAGTATCCCTGCTCATGCTATTTTAGACTTGCAGGGGGTTCCCTATTTTGACCCAGACGACATCAAGGACCCGCACCCTGGGGATTGGGCACCTCTACCGCAGGTGTTCAAGTATAAAGAATACTGGCTGCGTAAGCATTTAGAAAAGGGGTAACCGCAACAAGCTTAGGGCAGAATGACCCCGGCCATCCATCGCCAACAAAGTGGCTATGACCCCAGAACTTGACCCTATACTTATCAAGTTCCTGGTTAAGTCAGGCAAGAACCCTAAAAAAGGGATAGGTCTTTTAAGTCCGTGCAGGATAAATTATTGGATTTGTTAGGTCCGTTGACCAAAATGCCTAATATGTCAGAACAGGTGGTTGCTACGGACGAGCCAGTGAATGCGGAGATCCTCAGAGGATGGGCTCTGTGGGCTATGTGCATGTTAGGCAACGCCAATAACTGCCATGTCGGCCGAGCGTCTCCGTTCTATTCTGATGCGTTTAGACCCGCAATTGACTTATTTGGCGACAGAGGAACCGGGCCCATCGGCCTGAGTTCGAGCTTAGATAAGGCTCAGACGTCCTTGAAGAAATCCTTACAGGGTAAGGTTTTTGGGAAGGCTGGAAGGGGGTCGCCCTTCTGGCTGCGGATCATACTATATGCCCTATAACAGAGGCCCCTTACAATATAATTTCACACATTAGTGTTGCATACTTACATAGTTGTCACTATTGGGATCATTTAAGGACAGTATTATATATTAATTGTTACACTGATGTAAAATGAATATAATAAAAGTGTATGTGACAGCACTTTAACCCCTTATGGACTCAGCCCATTTTGGCCTTAAGGACTTAAAGACAATTAAATTTTTACGTTTTCATTTTTTTCCTCCTCGCCTTCTAAAAATCATAACTGTTATATTTTCATCCACAGACTAGTATGAGGGCTTGTTTTTTGCACGACCAGTTGTCCTTTGTAATGACATAACTCATTATATCATAAAATGTATGGCGCAACCAAATAACACTATTTTTGTGGGGAAATTAAAACGAAAAACACAATTTTGCTAATTTTGGAAGGTTTCGTTTTCACGCCGTACAATTTATGGTAAAAATGACGTGTGTTCTTTATTCTGAGGGTCAATACGATTAAAATGATACCCATTATTATATACTTTTCTATTATTGTTGCGCTTAAAAAAAATCAAACTTTTTAACCAAATTAGTACGTTTATAATCCCTTTATTTTGATGACCTATAACTTTTTTATTTTTCTGTATAAGCGGCGGTATGGGGGCTCATTTTTTGCGCCATGATCTGTACTTTTTTTTGATACCACATTTGCATATAAAAAACTTAATTTTTTATAATTTTTTTTTTTAATAAAATGTATTAAAAAAGTAGGAATTTTTGACTTTTTTCGTTCACGCCGTTCACCGTACGGGATCATTAACATTTTATTTTAATAGTTCGCATTTACGCACGCGGCGATACCAAATATGTCTATAAAAAAAATTATTTTACGCTTTTTGGGGGTAAAATAGGAAAAAACGGACGTTTTACTTTTTATTGGGGGAGGGGATTTTTCACATTTTTTTTTACTTTTACATTTTTTTTTTACACTTGAATAGTCTAGGGGACTATTCATAGCAATACCATGATTGCTAATACTGATCTGTTCTATGTATAGGACATAGAACAGATCAGTGTTATCGGCTATCTTTGTTCTGGTCTGCTCGATCACAGACCAGAGCAGGAGCAGCGCTGCGGGCGATCCGATCATTCATATCGCGCAATGCCGCAGATGCCGGGATCTGTATTGATCCCGACACCTGAGGGGTTAATGGCGGACGCCCGCGAGATGGCGGGCGTCGGCCATTGCTGGCGGGTCCCTGGCTGCGATCAGCAGCCGGGATCAGCCGCGAATGACACGGGCATCGCTCCGATGCCCGCGGTTATGCACAGGACGTAAATGTACGTCCTGGTGCGTTAAGTACCAACGCACCAGGACGTACATTTACGTCCTGCGTCCTTAAGGGGTTAATGGTTGGGCACATTTATCCCTTAGTTTACAAAATGGTTTACATTTGCACAATGGGGGTGTTACTAGTGGGAGGATGCAACATTGGTTATATATGATATAAACAAGGGCCATTTGCCATGAGGATAAAACATAATTGATAACTCATGAACGTGCTGTATAGTGCTAAAACTGCAGCTAGAGATCATGACTAATATGATAAGTGACAGGCACTTTGTATTTTGTATGTGATGTGAAGTATTCTATTTTGATGTAGTTTATTGGAGATGTGCATATATATTTACATAGATCATTTTTGATATACCATCCTGTACTGAAAGTGTTTTATTATTTTTTTATTTTTGTATATGCGCTTGTAGATCTGATTTTTGTTACACAGTGCAAAACTGTCCATGTATTGCGTTGCATAGTGCCCTATTTAATTGTTGATTGATATATAATTGTATTTTTGGTCACACAGTTGTATATATACCTGTTTGTTTGATATATATTTCTATTACTTGTCTCAATATCCCCCTGCCTGTGCGCATGTGCGGGGCTCCGGCGTCGCTGGGGAATCCGGAAGGCAGTCAGGGGAGATGCGATGCGTCAGAGGATGTGACTGACACGCGTGTCTGTGACGCCGCCCAGAACTTCCGGTGGCGTTCGGCTCCTGTGCATGCGCCATTATACAGCGTGTGGATATAAAAGAGGACGCCTATTGCATTGCTCTCCACCTCCTGAAGAAGTTCACGAAACACGTGTCGAGGCGGTGTGGGGAGCTGTGTACCCGGCCTATCCAGCATGACTCATTCAGGTGATAATACTGTGTGACCAAATAATTTTTTCATTTATATGTTAGAACTGTGTAATTGTTTTTTCTGCTAGGATTGTTGCTGGCACTGCTCTCCACTTTGTTTCGGGTGCATATATTTTAAGGTTGGGTGATTTTAATGGGTGGGAGTTGTTGTCATTTTGCATGGACTTAATAAAGATTGTATTTTGATACTTGGATACTGGTATTGGTCCAGTGATTTTTTTTTACTGCAAAAGTGTTGGTTGTAGGTTTAATAAAGCCCCGTACAATATGCCCAGGATAGACCTCAATTCCACATGGTCACTACACCTCAGCCTGTCACACCCTTCTTTCCAGTTCGGGGACGGCCCTGGAGGGCGAGAGGTGGTCCACGCGGTTTCCCGAGAGCAAGAGGAACAGGTTAGACAAACCAGTCTGGGAATGCAAGAGATCCCAATAGGGGGCAGACAGTTTTTTTATCCACGCTTGGTCCATGATCACATCGGATCCTTGGAGCTTACAGGTGGTGTCAGGATATCACATAAAGGTTTATGACACCACCCACACAATTCCAAAGGGTGATACAGTTCTCGGAATCAGACAAACATCTGATTAGTTCAGAAATAACAGACTTACGAACAAAAAAAACGCCATAAGGGCAGTAACATGGAAAAAACAGGGTTTCAAAGCAACGGGGGCCACAGGCCGGTGATAAGATATCTAAACGAATGCGTGTACCGCCATTTAAAAATGGAGGGAATCCATTTGCTCAGGAATTGCTGGCAAAGATAGACCTAAAGGATGCGTACCTCACAGTTCCTGTTCATCCTTCTTTCCACCAGTATCTTCAGTTTTTCTGGGAAGGTTGGAAATGGGAGTTCACATGTCTCCCGTTCGGTCTCTTGTCAGCGCCTTGGTGTTTCACCAAGCTCATGAAACCGGTCATGGCTATAATGAGAAGTCGAGGTGCTCGGCTCATAATATATTTCGACGATATATTAATCATAGCACGCACAAGGCATCTGGTGTTACGTCATGTGCAATGGACCACATCGCTTCTCTCGGACCTAGGCTTTCTAATCAACGAGAAGAAATCAGTGTTGATTCCGGCGCAAGAACTGGAATTTTTGGGGCTTCTGGTGAATACCCGATCAGCAACACTGAGTTTGCCGAACAAGAAACTGACCATAATCTGCAAGGAAATTTGAGCGTTATTATGCACCAGCTAGTTTCCTTAAGGGTGGCGGCTCAGATTGTCGGATTGTTAGCAGCCTCCATTCAAGCAATTTTTCCTGCACCACTGCATCATAGAGCGTTGCAACGTCTAAAGACCAGACATCTAACAGAGGGTCTGACCCAATCGAACGAGGTTCCTCTGTCTCAGGAGGCCAGAGACTAACTCCTTTGGTGGCTTTGTCAGGATTGGAATGGGAAAACCAAACAGGACTAGATAATAGAGTCCGACGCAAGCCTCAGTGGCTGGGGAGCCCAATGCGGTTCGTCCTCCACAGGGGGGAAGTGGTTGGAGGTAGAGGCGGAGTCGCAGTTACACATCAACTGTCTGGAACTCCTAGCGGGTTCCTTTGCGCTCAAGAGCTTCGCTTCCCACAGAGTTGATTTTTGTATCATGCTGTGCATGGACAACGTATCGGCGGTGCGATATATCAACCGCCTCGGGGGAACGTGGTCGAAGGTATTGGCGGACATCGTGAAGGAATTTTGGCACTTTGGTCTTCAAAAGAACATAATTCTGAAAGCGGAATACCTTCCGGGGATATCCAATTCAATTGCAGATTGGAATTCCCGTCATCTGACATTGCAGCGATTGGACTCTAAATTCTACAGTCTTTCACGCAGTTCAGTCGTTGTGGGGTCCCCTTTGTCTAGATCTGTTTGCCTCTCCGCTCAATCATCAGTTACCCCTTTTCTTCAGTTATTCCCAGAGTGTAATTACAGGCGGAGAATCAGAAGTCGACCCTGGTGTTGATCACCCCTTGGTGGCCGACTCAATCTTGGTTTCCCCAGATTCTGGGGATGACCATAGATTGCCCGAGGGTTTGTCCTCAATTTCCCGCAATCCTCCAGGGTCCAGTATCGGAGTTACATCCGTTGGTGCTTTCAGGTCAGTAACCTTTGATAGCATGGCTGATTTTGGGTCATCGACATCTGGTGGCTTCATTTCAGTCAGCTAGAGACCTCATACGTGAGGCATGGGCTCCAGGTACCAGATCAGCTTACCGTTCAGCCTCGGGATTTTGGATTCATTGGTGCTAACGACGACACTTGGATCCCATTCAAGCCCCTATATCCAGCATTGTGAACTTCTTATCTGAAGCATTTGATTCAGGTAAGGCCTATAGGACTATCAATGTCTATAGATCGGCCATTTCGGCGCATCATGTGCCGGTGGATGGCTTAGCTGCTGGTCAACATCCCTTGATATGTTGTTCTCTTATCTTTCGCAAGTTCTCTACATGGGAGGATAATGATGGGTTGACTCTTAAATGGGCACTGTCAGATACAAAAACTTTTGATATATCGTAAAGCATGTATGACAAATAGGTTTTGCAATTGCTTTCATTAGAACATTTTCAGTATTTCATACTGAAAAAGTCAGTGAAACAACTGCCCAGGGGCTCACACCTGGAGGAAAAATCCTCCCACTGTCAGCTTGTGTCCCGCTACTGTCAGTGAGGACAAGTTGGGAGTTGTAGTTTTGCTAATGCTAGGGGAGAAGTGACCAGACAGCATACTGAGGGAGGGGGCAGAGCTGCACAGTGAGGCCAAGCCTAAATTAAAGGTGTAATAAAAAAAATAAAGGTGCTAGATATATAAAAATTAGATGTACTTGGTCTGGATTAGTAATATATAAAAAAAAATGTTGTTTGATCTGACGAATACACTTTAAATTCTTATCCTACAAATTAACTGTTACTTTGCCTTGTTTCCATTAAGAGCGTTTCCGATGTACGCGCACTTGACATCTCACGGAGACAATATATTCCTCAGCGTGTTCAATTCTCCATTCAACGACGCACGGAGACACCTACGTGCGGTCTTCTACCCGATTTTTCCGTCTCATCCAAAATTGTGTGGTTCGCTGTTTGAGGTCTTACGAACAGAGAACGGCGTTGTTACGTTTTTTTTTTTTATTGTCTCAGCTTCTCATCTCTTTCTGCTCACCGTATTTACCAGTCTATTCTCAAACGTTAGCGCGTTAGGTGAAGCAGACTATGTTTTTGGCTGGTATCGATGTCTCTGTCTTTAAGGCGCACTATATCAGGAGCACCATGTCCACCAAAATAATTCAGACAGGAGGTTCGCTTTCTGATACTTTGAAGGCGGCTGACTGGTTGTCAGAGGATACTTTTAGAACGTTTTACTTTAGGCCTTAGAATCATGTATCTATGTCTGTTTTATAATATCTTTTTATGATCAGGGTTATGTTCCTTGATTGTGTACTTTAAACTTGCATTTGATACGAGCCTCCTGTATGCCATAAAATTTAGGATTTTCCTAGTATCTTGACGGAAAATATAGATTTTAAGACAGGAGGCAAGTGTCATCCCTCCCTTGTTCCCACCCCTATTATGTATTGTGTGTTTTATTTTGCAGGTTATTGAAGTGTCGGTGGAGGTCTGGATTGCAGTCTGTTGACTTGAATCGTTTGTTAGCTCCTGGTTGGAGGTTTTTGGTTCGACCTGAAGTTCTCCATTGATCCTGTGGGGCGACTTGATGTCCAGAGAAGTTGAGGGTAGTTGGAAGATACCATTTTATGGAACTTCGTTCCTTGGTTGCATCCTGTCCCATTTGCAGATTGGCATAAATGAAGAGGGAGAGGCGGAGCCAGAGACAGTTAATATAGGGGCAGGTATGAATGTGATTGGAGGAGATTATGGGGAGTTGCATATGGTTGCTAGGTGACCATGCACCTTATTTCTTAATGTTATACTTGCATTGCATTTTTTCTTTCTGCTATTGGGCATAATAAAGAAAGAATATGCATTTAATGCTCACCTCCTGTCTTTATAAAATATATATTTTCCGTCAAGATACTAGGAAATTCCTATGCATAAAAAGGACCCGTTCTAAAAAAAACAGCACCAAATGACATTTTTCATGTAGACTGAGCTTCTCTGATGTGAAAAACCCACACGATTTAGCTACATCATGTGAGAATCGCAGTTTGTCAACAACATCTTTTATAAAGTTAGAAGCAATAGATATGGGTAAGAATGTGGGGTTTCACCAACCAAACACTGCGTTAGAAAAGCTAGGAGGAAGCATAAGCGATTAACACTAGTCTCTTATCAAAGATCCTGCAAAAGTGAGTAACAGTTATCAATTTGTCATATGTTCTTTCAGCCCCACAGTTGTCTGTGCCAAGTAGAGACCTGATTTTTGTCCCTATGTGTGACTAATCTATTTATGACTATAATGGACGTTAACATGTGTGCCACCAATTAAGTTCACTTTACAAAGACATTTTTCTCAATATACAGACACACAAAAGGACTCAATTCTTCTGTTAACACATTTATTTACAGATTTTGTAGATCAATATACTTTTACTTATTGCATTGATAATCTGGTCTCTTGATTATTGTGACAACGCTGAACCATTCTGCTCCTCCAGCCCAGACATTACCCATTTGCATCCACGCCTCCTACACTTCAAATATCAGCAGCTGATGGAGCATGACTTCATCAAGTTATATAATTAGTCTAAAATGCATGTCTCTCATATAAATATGACCAAAGACGACGCATGGCCATAGCCCAGTTAAAAGAAAATTATTATCTTACAATACGTAATGTGGATAAGTAGGGCTCGATAGTGGTACTAAATAAAGGTCTATGCGCTAAACTTTTTTTTTTACAAGATGGTACAGGACCAACATACTTACAGAACTAATCAGGTGATCCCACTAATCACCGTCAGCCCTCAAATTGTTAGAGGAGGTTGTATCCATGGCGTTAAAATGAGAAAAAGAAGGAATTTCTTTATGTACAGTGTCCAGTCTCTCCAATATTTAACTCTCTCCCAGAGTCTATAAAGGGGTTTTATCACCTCTTCTCAGCCCTATTGAGGCAGGTATTAGATCCTTGCATGAGAGACTGGGAGAATGGTTTGAAAGTTTATTGCAACCTTTGGCAAGTCTCACAAATACCTTCCTTAGAGATACAAAGCATGTGCGAGAAATTGGGAGCAACTTTTCTATTGGGCAACATGTGATTTGGTCTCCCTGTATAACTTCACACCCTTAGCTGCGCTCTTTCCAGACACTTGAAGGCTCATAGTCACTTTCTTATTGACATGAAGAGATTTATTAAGACTTCAGAATTTTTTTGTTGTTTGATGGGGAGTTTTTTCTTCAGGTCTGGAGACATCTATGGATGCAAAGTATTCCCGTTCTTTTGCTAATACTAGGAGGAGGAATTTATTTTCTTGACCACAAATCCATTCTTTAAGAGAATCATATAGATGCTCTCATCATGGTCCTATTTCATTTTTGTCTGTTCTGAGGGCTTCTCTCTAATACCATAGGGGAACGGTCAGATAACAACCCCTTTAAGTTTACTTAAAAATTACTCTCAGGAAGCTTGGGTCAGGTACTCCCAGGGCAGATCAATAAGGACCAGGTTGGTTTTGTTCAGGGATGCCAATCCCTGGACAGGACCAGAAGGCTTTTGAATATAATGGTAAGAGCCAAGCACGATCGACTGCCTTCTCTGTTATCCCTGGACGCAAACAAAGCATTCGATCGCATACATTGGGGATATTTGGAGATGGTTTTGAGTAAGGGCAATTATGGCTCTATTCGTGAATCCTTCGGCAAGCGTTAATATGGGTGCGGTAATATCTAGTTATTTTATTATAACTAATGGGACACACCAAGGATGCCCCCTCTCTCCGCTTATTTCCGCTTTAGTAATGGAGCAATTAGCATAGGTTATACGAGATTTGGAAAAGATAGAAACATAGAATGTGTCGGTAGATAAGAACCATTTGGCCCATCTTGTCTGCCCAATAATCTGAATCCTATCAATAGTCCCTGGCCCTCTTATATGAAGGATAGCCTTATGTCTATCCCTATCTTATATGAAAGATAGCCTTATGCTTATCCCATGCATGTTTAAACTCCTTCACTGTGTATTTGCAACGACCACTTCTGAAGGAAGGTTATTTCAGGCATCCACTACTCTCTCAGTAAAGTAATACTTCAAGATAGGGGGCATCACTATTGGACCTACTGATCAACGAATAGGTCTATTTGCAGATGACGTGATCCTCTCAATCTCAGATCCACTTCACTTTTTGGAAACTGTAATAAATCTACTGAACCAATTTAGTAGTATCAGTTACTATAAGCTATATCTTCAAAAAACAATCGCCTTCCCTGTTTTCTTTACCCCAGAGATTAAATACTAGACGTTAATTATCCCTCCTGGGCAAAGGAATCCATTGCATAATTAGGTGTTAAGTTGACACCCTCTCCATCTTGTTCTTCTGCAGTTAATATGAAGTCACTCTTGGAACAGCTGAAGACTGACAAACAGTTACACTAAACCCCCATTATCTTGGCTCGGCCGTAAAACGGTAAGTAAAATGGTATTATTACCAAAGATATATATATATATATATATATATATATATATATATATATATATATTTTTTTTTTTTTTTTTTGCAATCTTCCAATTAGAATCCCCGAAGTAGTTATTAAAAGATTGTAATCTATTCATTTTAAATGTATTTCGCGAAATAAAAAATCTAGGGTATGCTACAAAACCATGGACATGCCTGTGAAACAGGAAGGTTTGGGATGCCTGGATTTAATAAAATGTTACCAAGCTATACATATGGCTTGACTGCAAACATGGTGGAATAACAACACCTTCTCGCATTGGGTAGATGTAGAGCTGCATATAAATGAAGTGAAAAGGGAAGTGAAAACTCCTTAACTCTCTAAATAATAACTGTATTTTCTTATCTCTCCCGCGGGCATATCATTCACATATAAAGCAAAGCCAAAAGCTGTCTGGGCATGTTGGGAGTTGTAGTTTTTAAACTCCTAGAAGCAGCAGTGAAGATCACTTTACAGCGATCTTCACTGCTGCCTCTGACGCCGCCTCCACTTGCCTGCCGCTGGTCCCAGGTCTCCAGATGCCTGGCGCCATTTCTAAGGTATCTGCCGCTGGTCCCCCCCAGGACTTCCAGAGCGGAGGATTTCAACTGTAAACATTGTCTCGTCCCCCCCACACGATTCGCCAATCACTCCTGAACGGCCAATCACAGGGGACCGGGTCACCATTTTCCTGGCGATCGGGTCACCAGAGACCAGATCAGCCCGGAATCGCTGATCTGAACTGATCACGGGGTGCCTGCGGTGGAGACCGGAATTCCCACGGGCATACAGGTACACCCTGTGTCCTTAACTACCAGGACGTCCTTAAGGGGTTAAGGTGATATAGTTGCCATGGGCTTTAAAATGGCATCTTAAAATTGCTCCACTTTGGGATTAATACTTCTCCCTAGTTTATTTAAAAGTGAGCAATGTTCTCAACCAGGTACATAGCTCTGACATACAAAGAACTGGAAATGTGGTCACAAAAAAATGCACATGTAATTATCTGTCAGTAACAAACCAATATTGCACACAGTACCAAAAAAACATATATAGTAATAGACTACACTAACTGTTGAAGCTTTATAGTATATCTGGCTTCCTGTATTGTGTGTAAAACATCAGTATGTAGGAAGTACATCTAAAAGCTTTGAAAGATAGGGTCCGAAGACATATTTGAGATGCTAAAAAAAAAAGTTAAAACAAAACTCATTAGTAACCAGTCACATGACCAGTGTATGTATTGTTTAAAATCTTTTCTTTTGTATCAATGTTTTGTCATGACTTAGGGTCTGTCGACCAAAATGCGTATGCTGTTAGGTTCTGTGTCCCGATGTATTACATATCAGTTTTAAATCTCATCCTGGTGTTGGGCATCAACCTAATTACAAATTTCTATCTTTAGCGTAACAAAATATTTCCTTGTGTTAGGCATTCCTGGTCTGGTTCAAACTCACAGTAGTGTCTGGCTGGGCGCTGAGCTTCTTACCTCTACATTAGTTTTTTTCTCTACACAGGCCTTGCAGCTGTTGGCCTTGTCTTCCAACTTCCGTTATGTTCCACTACAATCCCCACTGACGCTGTGGCAGGTCAGTGGCTATGGATTATATCTAAAAAAAAAAAAAAAACTGTGATTTATTATTATTATATATATATATTATATATTATAATTATATGCCTTATATATTTAGATTTTTTAACATCCATACATATATTGCTTGTATTACCTATGTTTTAACATAGTTTAAAATGCACACAGACGGCAGCAACATCACTATGACCACAGGGTCAGTGCCGCAATCAGCACCATTTTTCAAATGTGAACCGCCTCTTATATATATATTCTGAATATATATATATATATTCTGTCCATGTCTTTCACTATATGACCTGAGGGAGAAGGGGAGACACCCTTCAAAACACATTGTCTGTAACCTATTAATAAAGTACTACTGATTACCTATACTTGAGCGATCTCCGCTTCCTGATTTCCCACCCGCTAGGACATTAAAATTCTTCTCACATGGCTGTACTGGATACAAATAAGGTGTTATTAGCCACTTTGAAAAACAATATTAATTATCTCCTAAAAATAATGGGTTACACTTTTTAGAATTCAGCCTTTAAAAATCCCATTAAACCTAAAAGGTTAAAATGTAAACTGTGGACATAGGCAACTCATTATGTAAAATGCCCTTTAAGTTCCAATCCTGTGTCCCAAGTCAACTCTAACATACAGGATATTAACAAAGGACTTCTTTTTTGGTATGCATGGCTCAAAATCAACAACTATGGTAAGCAGACAGTAGTAAGTAAAGCATGCCTGATGCAATTTACATACAAAGATGTATGTAGCCAAAAGAGGTCTAAGACATGGTATACCTTTCACATAGGTTTCATGGATCATGTTAAAATTTGCTTTTAATCAAAGTAGCACTCCAAAGCCCCTTAGATAATGAGGGCTTTAATGTGTCATTCCTCAGACAGACATTTGTGCCCTATTTTATCTAACACCGAAGTAAAAGTTGTATGCACATCCCAGAACAGAACTTTTTTTTTTTTTTTTAAGACTAAAGCCACACTGATGCAGATGTTGACGGGATACAGAACAAGGAGCCATTCCAGCCTCATCACTTGTTGATTCTTATCAGTATTGTTTGACATGTTTAGTTTTCTTGTAGGTTAACTATGATGATATTGCGTAAATGAAAGTTATGATAATTTTTGGATTTCAATTTGTCCTATCATGACTGCTTACCACTGCAATGTAATATCTTACAGTTGACTGTAAATGTTCTTAGATTTAGGTTACGTTAAAAAAAGATTACACAATTCTACAGCTATTTCTAGCCTATCAAGAATGATAATTGAATATTGTGATAATTTCTCATCACAAAAATAGTTGGCTCTATTTTGTGATGCTTTGAAGGTGGACATGCGTGCAGACAAGTGATACGTACCACAAAAAAAGGCAGAGTTGGTGCCAAGAACTACTTTGGAGAGAAGGCACAAGGCAATATCCCCTGTAAGGGTAAACAGCGGGTGTGGAAAAAAACAGGTAAGTGAGGAACCTCCGCCATCTAATTTGGTTCTTGGATTAAAACCTTTGGCTAATGCAGAGACCACTATAGCATTGCAGTCATGTGTTCTGGTGTTAGTTTTTGAAGTAACATTACATTAACCATTACTTATCCAGCCTTTTTTCTCTTTTGTCTTGCAGGAAGAAAGGCCTTATACAAGTTCTCCGAAACATCCCCCAGCACCTAAAGTTAAGTGTCTTGAGTAATAATTTTCTATGTTAAATGTTTTCTGTGTTTTGGGTTTTTATAATCACTTTATAAAACAAAATTCAAAATGATTGTATTGAAGAATGAATACGTTGCTGCTGTAACATGGGGTGAATGAATCACACCTTTAGATTTTTCACCACTTTTGGGGTGCTGCGTTGCTGTTTGTTCATACCATCACAAAACATTTTAAAAAGGTACCAATATCGGGGCCTTCACATTGTTCTGCTTTGTGAAAACCCTCTTGAAGAACAACTGCTCTGCTGAGGTTGGGGGGTGTAAACATTATAATGCGCAAATTATTTTTACATTTTTTGCCTTATTTTATTCTTCTGCAATTGTACTTTTCAGCCTTGTAATTAAGGTTTATGACTAAAGCAAACAACACATTAACTCCCACTCCCTTGAATTATTATTTCCAAGGTGATGATTAATGGCCTAAAAACCCTAATAGCCACAAAATGTTTTTCAAGCAGTTAGACCAAAATGTATACATTTTTCATTGTTGTATGAACGAGTATATTCATCAAGTTTGAACATCTCTCTCATAGGAGGAAGTTTGGTTCTACTGTCAGCACCATTAAGTGATAGTCTGAGTTTCTAGCCCAGGCCCATGATTGATATAAATAGCTGGCTTTGACAACATAAAGCCCTGTCTGCCTGTTATATTTCCATTTCTCTCTCTCTCTCTCTCTCTCTGGAAGACTTCTTACAGTGTAATGACTCACCTTGAGCCATTTAAGTCATGCTACATTTAAAAGTTTAATATTACATTTATGTTAAAGTAATGTTTAATATATAGAAGAGATACTGAAAAAGAGGCAGAGTTCTTAACAACATTGACCATTTAAGAGCAAAAGATAAAGCAGCCCTCAGGCTGACAGATAATGGGGAAGAAGTGGTCATAAAAAAACAGGATGGACAGAGTACTTTACTAAGTCTGTAAAATCATAACATTAACTTAGACAAGAGTTGGAGTTATTTATATTAAAGCGTACCCGTCAGATCCAACAAAAAAAAATTATTTTTAATATATCACTTAGTACCTAATCCTGACCATGTACATCTATTTTTATGTGTCTAGCACCTTTATTTTATTTTTTTATTACACTTTAAATTTAGCTCACTAGTCTGAATTCCTCTCAAAGGGAGGGGACATGGCCTCACTGTGAACACCCCCTCCCTCAGTATGCTGTCTGCTCACATCTCCCCTAGCATTAGCAAAACTACACCTCCCAGCTTGTCCTCACTGACAGTAGCGGGACAAAAGCTGACAGTGGGAGGATTTTTCCTCCAGCTCTGAGCCCTGCGCTCACAGCTGTCAATCAAGGAAGTGTGTCCATGACCTAGGTGATGACGCATGGACACAGTAGGACTAGTATGTGTCCAAGCAGGCAGGGAGGCAGTTCTTTGACTGGCTTTTTCAGTATGAAATACAGAAAATTTTCTAATGAAAGCAATTGCAAAACCTGTTGGTGCCCATTTACAGTGCCCATTTAAACATAAATTTAATTATTCTGGGTTTGTTGGATACACCTGCTATACCAAGGTAGATTCTACTTTGCTTGAAAATACCCTATGAAAATGTTTAGATGCTCTAGTAGTGTATGTGCCAAAACAAATATGAATGCATTATAGTATTTTGTCGTGTAACAAGGCTTATTGATTTCCCTAAGGTTCTGTTTTTGAGTAGCACATAACCATGTCAGGCTTTTATGTAAGATACAGTGCTTTCACTCTAGTGGTAGCATGAGACAGAGTCTACGACCCACACAAGTGGCTCAGGTAGTGCAGCTCATCCAGGATGGCACATCAATGCGAGCTGTGGCAAGGTTTGCTGAGTCTGTCAGCGTAGTGACCAAAGCAAGGAGGCGCTACCAGGAGACAGGCCAGTACATCAGGAGACGTGGATGAGGCCGCAGGAGGGCAACAACCCAGCAGCAGGACCGCTACCTCCGCCTTTGTGCAAGGAAGAGTACTGCCAGAGCCCTGCAAAATGACCTCCAGCAGGCCACAAATGTTCATGTGTCTACTCAAACGGTCAGAAACAGACTCCATGAGGGTGGTATGAGGGCCCGACATCCACAGGTGGGGGTTGTGTTTACAGCCCAACACCGTACAGGACGTTTGGCATTTGCCAGAGAACACCAAGATTGGCAAATTCGTCACTGGCCCCCTGTGCTTTTGACAGATGAAAGCAGGTTCACACAGAGCATGTGAAAGACGCAACAAAGTCTGGAGGCGCCGTGGAGAACGTCCTGCGGCCTGCAGCCGGTTTGGCAATGGGTCAGTAATGGTGTGGGGTGTCATTTCTTGGGGGGGCCGCACAGCCCTCCATGTGCTTGCCAGAGGTAGCCTGACTGCCATTAGGTACCAAGATGAGATCCTCAGACCCCTTGTGAGACCATATGCTGGTACGGTAGTTATTAGAGTTCAGAATTATTCAATTAGCAACGAATGTGAATATCGCGCGAATCGCTTAATTAAACTCCTTTTTGCAGCGTTACAGGCTCCAGGACACCTAAAATGGCGGATCCACATGTCAGTACATGGGGCAGGGGATGCTGGCGGGATGACCCTGAATCACATGCAGGATGCAGCCTATCAGCATTCATTGACCCCTGTGATGTCACAGCCCTATATAATCGGCAGCCATTTTGCAGCTGCTCATTTCATGCCATACACTGCAGAGAGACAGGACAACTGCATGTCTCTGTGTGTAACACAGACAAGCTGAATTGATCATAACGCGTTCCACTGCCAACTGCTAGTGACATCAGGGTTGTGGAGAGAAGTGCAGTGCAGTGCAGTGCAGTGCTTGTTCTCACTGAGAAGGATTTTTACGCCAGCCATTAATCTCCCAGTCACTTTATTCAGCATTTTATCAGAGAGGGGCAGATAGCTTTTCGTTGCCTCATACATTTCAACAAGCTGCCTCAACTTCATGAACCTTATCACAGGAGGCAGGAATGATTTTTCAGCGCAATTCTGTGTATTTTTTCCACAAGAAATCATCTGCTGCTTATACTAGTCTGTAGACGGTATAATAACCAGCAGCTCACACCATTCTTAATACTCTGTGACAGTGTGCAATTTTGGGTTTAATACTTTTTTTTCATGTGGTGCTGCACTGTTGTGTCCTGCTGCTCTGCAAAAATACGTTTTCCAAGTGTACTGTAGCGCATTTTTTTGCCCTCATACGTGCATACCACATACCTACATCTAAGTAGTGTACTATTTTGTACCTGTTAATCTGTCAAGGGCCTACATACTGTGAAAGGACAGCCAATAGTACACACCTGCTGCTGTTCTAGACAAATACTTTTTTTAAGTGTAGTTAACCGTATTGTACTCCCCTCATATACACAATAAGTATATCAGGAACAGTATTGCCAGGACGTGCACAGAGGAGTGGCAGAGGGCTAAATTCATCAGACGCAGGCAGAAGTCGCAGCAGAGTAGGGGTGTGTGGTGCTGGAGTCGCAGTGAGAGGTCTGAGCTCCCGATGTCAGCTAGCAGTTGTGTAGCGACCAGCAACCCAGCAGCCATGATTGATCGGTTCACTCAGTCATCCACTTCATCTCAAGTGACATCTGACACCCCCAGTCAACAGTCGGTGGGTTCCTCACACTCAACCCTCAGTTGGCATGGCCCTCATGCTGATGCTGCCACCTCCAGGCTGTCATTCTGCTGCTCTATGGTTTCCTCATGCTAATGCTACCACCTCTATGCTCCGTCACTGTGCCGCCATATGGTCTCCTCATGCTTATGCTGCCACCTCCAGGCTCTCTCATTGTGCTGCCATGGATACTGCAAAACATAATTAAGGTGCTGGTCCCCAGTTTCAGAAATCCCTTGCATTAGGGTAACTTTCAGGACTCCTGATGCCACATCCAGGCTGCGGCATTCAGACACTATATGGTCTCCTCATACTGATGCCACCTCCAGGCTCTGTCATTGTGCTGACATGGGACTCCTTGTTAGATTAGGTCCTTTGTACCCACACGCCGGGGCCAGGGACACTAAAACTTGGGAGTTAAAAGTTCCATTTCAAAATCCTCAATTTAAAAATTGATTTCTAGAAATTAGATTTCTATTTAAAATTCTTGTATTTCAATGGTCTCCTCATGCCTCAGCCATTTTCAGGCTGTACCATTCAGACACTACATGGGCCTCCTTAGGCTGTGTCATTCAGCCAATATATTGTTTTCTGATGCTACTGGGACTGGGATATTAACTCCAAATATGTTATGGTAGCACTAGTTAACAAATGCTTAAAGAGTACCTATCGCTATCTAAACTTTCCCTAATCCCCCTCCCCATCTGTCCCTGACTCTGACCAACTCTATCCCTGCATTTATTTTGCTTTAAAAAACCCTAAAAATATCTTTTTTCTATGCTCTTCTGTAGCTCAATTCAAGGCAGAGTGCACAGTGTCATAGCAATGGCAAATCCGTGGAGAGAGCGAGATAACCCGTGCATATATAATTAGCCATGTGGAAAGTGGACAGAGGGGAGAGAAACTAAGAGAAGAGGGAATGTATCCTCTCTTTTCGCTCCCTGCTTGTGTATGAGCTCATTGCTCCCTCCCTCCTGCTGACAGGCTGGGAGCTGTACAGAGCTAATTTCAGACTCACTCACCGAGTCCGAAATGCTGACAGGATTGCTAGGGAGACCCCTAGGGGAGAAGTTTTTAAAGTTAAAAAATAAACATGAAAGGAGAATTTTTTTTAATAAAAGCAATTAAAAAGTTGTTCAGTAGGGCTTTATCTTTAATATATAAAAAGTTTTCAAAAGAGGTACACTGAGATTTCAAGCTTGACCTTTCAATGTAAGGGGTTATGAAACCCTCTTGGGTACTACTGATGCCTGTTCCTGACTGCTCCAGTGTCTTTCAGGAATTACTTGGCTTACTGATGTTTCTGGGCTTGGGCCTTAAATTTTTGTATGTTTAGCACTAGCTAAATACATGCTTAATAGAAATTTTAACATTGACCTTTCAATGTAAGGGGTTATGAAACCCTCTGGTGTACTGCTGATGACTGCTCCTGACTGTGTTTCAGGAACTCCTTGGCTTACTGATGCTGCTGGGCTTGGGCCTTACATTTTTGGATTGTAGCACTAGCTATCATGCATCTTCAATAGATTTCAACATTCACCTTTTAATGTTAGGGGTTGTGAATCCCTCTTGTGTACTCATACTGCTGCCTGCTCCTGTATGTGTGATATAGCAACTACATGGTTTAGAGACGCTTATGAGCCTAGGACATTACCTATATGTGTTTATGGTAGCACTAGGTACCATACATCTTCAATTTACAAAAGAAAACAGGGTGCACGCCCCTGGATCCTTTGTGTGCAATAAATTTACCCATATACACTTCTTGTGGCAACGCGATTCATCTCCCTTTCTTGGATCTCTTATCTATACATCTTCAATTGAAATTTCAAAATTCATCTTTTATTATTAGAGATTGTGAGGCCCTAACATCTCATTTGCCGCCAACTCCAGGCTGTGCCATTCAGGCAATATATGGTTTACTGATGCTGTTGGGACTGGGTCTGGGAATAAAAACTTTTGTTATGGTAGTACTAGCTACCCAAAATCTTCACTTTAAATTTCAAACTTCGTCTTTATTTCTTAGGGATTGTGAAGCCCTGGGGTCTCCTCATGCTTCAGCTAACTCCAGGCTGTGTCATTTAGACACTATATGGTCGTCTCCTATTGATGCCACCTCCAGGCTCTGTGATTGTGCTGCCATGTGACTCCTTGTTAGATTAGGTCCTTTGTACCCACACGCCGGGGCCCGGGACACTAAAACTTGGGAGTTAAAAGTTCAAATTTAAAATCCTCAATTTCAAAATCTTCGATTTCTATTTAAAATTCTTATATTTCAATGGTCTCCTCATGCTTTTGCCAACTCCAGGCTGTGTCATTCAGGCAATATGGTTTACTGATGCTGCTGGGCCTGGGAATAAAAATTGTTATGGTAGCACTAGCTACCCAAAATCTTCAGTTTTAAATTCAGAATTCATCTTATAATCTTAGGGATTGTGAAGGCCTAGTGTCTACTCATGCTGCTGCCAACACCTCCACACTGTGTCATTCAGCCACTATATGGTCTCCTCATGCTGCCACCACCTCCACGCTGTGTCATTCAGCCACTATCTGGTCTCCTCATACTGATGCCACCTTTAGGCTCTGTCAGTGATTCTAAAAGCGATGTCGGTAATCTGCATGTTATTCTGAACAACAGTATTTCACTACACCAGCAAACTCCATCTGCGTGTTAGAACACAGCAAAGTGTTCTACACCCCTATTGAGGCTCTCTGTAGGCCAGAAATAGACGTTTTTAATATAGATTTGCCTCAAATTTCGGATCAAAACATATTTTTTTTAATTCAGCGAATCGGCCGAATCAAATTTTTCAAAAGTTCGCTCATCTCTAGTTGTTATCTTAGTGTTCCCTTAATTTTTTTTTGAGCAGTGTATAACCAAGTATTACTGTTAACATCAGTCCACCAAATATCACAGATGATTCACTTTATACTTTTAATGTCATCACTACTTTTAAAAAAAGAGCATATTCTAAATCAGAAAAACTGAAACATAACTAAATGACAAACAAAACAACATGAACTTACGCAGAGTGCACAGCCTTCAAAATATCCTCAAACCTATAAAAGTTTGGATATGTAAAACAGTATGTAGATATCTGGTGCTTGCATCTAAGTGATTCTGAGAAAGCTTTTGAGATGTAGAATATGAGGAGCCTTCCCTCCTAATATAAATATATAGAACTGTATATTATATCTACAACTTTTTCTTTATCCTAAGCGTATCAATGCACAAACCTATAGTAGCATGTGCTTCAAATTTACATGTTCCACATGCTACTCTGGTCCAGTACCCCTAAATCTACACTTCAGCTCGAATGCATTTTAAATAGTTTTTTGATATCATTCATTTCTCTCTCTAAGCCATCACATTTCCTAATTGTCCCTTTCCGAATAATTTAAAATCTCCCATCATTTCACATAACCCATTTTCCTTTTGAATTTTTATTGGGTTTTCACGAGAAATGACTTAATTTTATAAGATAGGAAATAGAATGTAAAAATTTCTGTAGAAAGATCAAGTTATACACTTGTCATTCTGTGCAAGTTGATCCATCTTAATTATTTGTAGTGTGCTTAGTTCACGTTAAAATTTCTATAAAAACAAAACAAAAAAGAGGTAAAAGAAAATAGAACCAGAATCAGTAGTTAGCGATGAAGAATCTTACATCTAGCCGGTATGACACTTTAAAATGGAAGAATAAGAGGTTATACTTTTGTATTCAGTTTAAGAGAGGTCTATTATTCAGTTCCAAACCTTGGAGCACCATTTGGTCTCACATAACCCATTTTTCCATATTTAACTATCATATATGCCATTTCTATATAGAGTCCCTGTTCCCATCCCTTCTACGCATCATTTAATTCAGCTCACTTACTATGGAGTGTTGTCTCCCATACAATGGAATGTTCTCTTTTCTTTTCACAATACATATAGATATACCCCCTTGTGGACATGCTAGATGTGCACTTTGAAAATTTATGTTGCAAACACATAACTGCACCTCCACTGTTAATCTATCCTTGTAGTATATTGCATGACCTGTTTGGATTCTTTCATACAATATGTGGGTTCAGCTAGTCGAAATTTTAACTCTGCCATAAAGAAGAATGTCACAGGAGCAAAGTTGACTACAGTTCACACCACAGAAATATCAGGGCCCTTCAGGTATTTTATAAGAGAAGCATATGGGGTTAGTAACTACTATAAAGGTAACAGCCACTGAACAAGTTTTCAAAACCTTCCCAAGTTGGAGATTGGATAAACAAGTTACATAAGAAAAGTCTTTTGGATTATCAAATTAGAGAAATCTCCCAAAAGGTTTGAACTATTGGGCGGATGTTATATATTTTACTGACCTTCATGCAATATAGAAAGTTATCCTTTGTGAATTTGTTTTAGGTCTGGTGAAACTTATTTTGGAGTTGTGCATTAGTATGTAACTGCACGCTGGTAGGAGCCTATTCACAACAGTATTAGTTTTTTTTTTCTTGGGAGTTGTGCATTAGTACGCAGCTACATCTTGGTAGGCAGCCACACCCTGGTAGGCGTCTATACATTGTAGTACATACAAAGGCATCTTTTTCATGTGGCAGCATTTATTTTCTTGCACATAATAAAATATATGCAACTAAACATACATTTGTCTGTGTGGTAAGATTTCTGTCTGGTCTTATTCCGCTCATGATTTTCTTCTGTTTTTTAAATCATGTGGTTTCTATCTTAGTGTGATTATTTTGTAATTATAGTCTTAACATGGTTTTCTAGAATTATATCTGCCAAAAAAACTAACTTTGGTGCCACCAGTAACAAAATAACACAGAAAGAACACTAACATATACTGGTCAATTTGTTGGTGATTTTATTAGTTCTAATAAAAGGTATATTTTTTATATACCTTTTTTTTCTGTGACATAACAGTGTATTCGGTATTGTGTATATTAAAGGGTTTGTTTCAGATGATACTGTGTTAAATGAGGCATTGGTAGCAAATACTATTTATTCACAGCCAAAGGTAAATGTGTTTATAACCTTGACAAAGTCTAACGCGAAATGCATCTGTTTATAAATTGAGTGCTCCGCTTGGTACACATTTTTAACAGTGTTCTAAGAGTTCAAGAGATTTTATTGTCTTCAGGATTGCTGGATATCTTCCTCCTGTGGATGGTTTCCAGGGGAATCCTTTCTGAATTTGAGACCCTGTTCAGCTTGAAATTCTCTTTTTGCTGCTTTTAGGGGCTCAAAATATGTTTCAGACATTTGTGCTAGGATCAACACGGACTCCCCATTCAACTAGTGACCCGAACATAGTCATCTAGTGGCAACATTGGTGTCATTCTCTGAGCATATCCAAGTTTTGGCTCGGACTGTAAATGCGGTTTGCCAATAGCAGTTTAGCTCAGGTGTGTTTGCAGAGGCATACAGGATGCTTAATATTCATATACAAATCTAAATTTCATCCAGATTTCAATTATGCATAGGCACTAGAGTACTGCTTGAACTCTCTCTAGAGTATCTATATCGTTCTGGAGATACGGCCTTCAGTACTGCGCACAATACTCCAAGTGAGGCCTCATCAATGTTCTGTACAGCGGCAGCACTTCGCCCTTTCTACTGCTTATACCTCTCCCTATACATCCAAGCATTCTGCTAATGTTTCCTGCTGCTCTATTACATTGTCTTCCTACCTTTAAGTCTTCTGAAATAATTACTCCTAAATCCCTTTCCTCAGATACTGAGGTCAGGACTGTGTCAAATATTCTATATTCTGCCCGAGGGTTTTTACGCCCCAGGTGCATTATCTTGGAATTATCCACATTAAATTTCAGTTGCCTGAGTTCTGACCATTCTTCTAGTTTTCCTAAATCCCTTTTCCATTTGGCATATACCTCCAGGAACATCAACCGTTACATACTTTGTGCCATCAGCAAAAAGATCAACACCAAACCAGAGAGACCTTTTGCAATATCACTAATGAAGATATTAAACATATTGGGTCCCAGTACAGATCCCTGAGGTGCCCCCTGGTGACAAGACCTTGCTCTGAATATACTCCATTGACTACAACCCTCGGCTGTCTGTCACTCTGCCACTGCCTAATCCACTCAACAATATGGGAGTCCAAGCTCAATGATTGCAGTTTATTGATAAGTCTTCAATGTGGGACAGTGTCAAAAGCCTTACTAAAATCTAGATCTGCCCCTGCGCCATCTATTTTAGTCACCCAGTCAAAAAAAATCAATAAGATTGATGATCTCCCTGAAGTAAACCCATGTTTTTCATCTTGCAATTACTTGGGATTTTAGATGTTCCACAATCCTAACCTTTAGTAGGGTTTCCATTAATTTCCCCACTATTGATAACAGACTTACTGGCCTATAGTTGCTTGATTCCTCTTTACTACCTTTCCTGTGAATGGGCACGACAGTTGCTAATTTCCAGTCTTTCGGGACGACTCGTGTTACCAGTGATTGGTTAAATAAATCTGTTAACGGTTTTGCTAGCTCGCCACTAAGTTCTTTTAATAATTTTGGGTGTATCCCATCAGGCCCGTGACTTATTTGTCTTCACTTTAGACAGCAAACACAGAATCTCTTCCTCTATAAAGACACATGCAAACGATTAGTCTTCCTCCCCAATGGAGATCCTTTACCTTCTTTTTCTTTTGTAAAAACTGAACAGAAGTATTCATTAAGGCAGTCGGCTAGCCCTTTATTCTCTTCTACACACCTTCCTTCCTATGTTTTTAATTTAGTTATTCCTTGTTTTAAATTTCCTTTTTTTTATTTATATATTTGAAGAATGTCTTTTCAGACTGAGCTAGTTTCTTTCTGCCTGCACTTTAGAAGTTCTTATAACTTGCTTTGCCTCATTCTGCTTAGTTTTGTAGATTTCCCAATCTTCATTGCTCTGGGTTTTAAAACTATTAAATGCTAGCTTTCAGTTTATGATTTTGGCCACTTCTGATGAGTACCACAGTGGTCTCTACCTTTCTCTGCTTTTACTGACAAGCCTAATGATATTTTCTGTTGCTTTCAATAATGCGTCTTTTAAGTAGTCCCATTTCTCCTGAATTCCATGTAATCTGTTCCAGTCTGATAGGGACTCATTTATGACTAATCTTATTTTTGAAATGTCTATTTTTCTAAAAATCTAAAACTGTTATTGTGTGGTGTGACTCCTTCACTGTTCTTATGTTAAACCACACTGACTGGTGATCACTAGATCCCAAGTTTTTGCCTACTATAATATCATGTACCAAATCCCCATTTGTGAATACCAAATCCAAAATGGCCTCCCTGCGGGTTGGCTCCTCTACCACTGGTTGTAGAGATAATCCCAGTAGTGATTTTAGATTATCTGTACTCCTGGCAGAACTAGCTATTTTAGTTTTCCAGTTTATATCCGGAAGATTGAAGTCTGGCATAACAACTAATTCTTTAACTTGGCCAGGTGGTCTATATATCACACCTGCACGAGTTACTGCATGATTACCAAACTGCAACATAACCCAAACTGACTATGTTGGCCTCACTAACTTGTATTAGGTTAGATTTTATGCTCCCCCCTTTAGTTTAAATACTTAGCAAATTCTTTGAATTGTTCACCAAGTACAACCCAAAAAAAATTGACACAAAAAGTGGTCTTAAAAAGATGCATACTAAAAGATGGAACTAAAAATCCATGGAATGGTCTTCTCAGGTTTTTTTTTTTTGAGGTTTTACTTTATTTATGCTTGCATAGGACTTGTTGGGTTGAAGCATAGCAGTGGTGTTCAGTAAAATAAAGTATTTCCTCTTGTATTGAGATTATGAAAGATTGTAATACTGCACTTTAGTTTTTAATCTGGATGCAAAGGGACGTGACTGGCTGAAGCCTGGCCGTGCAAATACTTTTTGTGGACCAATTAATGGATTTCACTGCGGTGCTGTTTTCTCACTATTAGGCTGGGTTCAAGCCACGTTTTTGCAATACAGTTCCCGTATCAGGGTTTTGATAAAAAAAGGATTCCTCAAAACCTGACTAAACTGTATCAAAACGTGTGTACAAATTTTAATCCGTATACGGTTAGAAACCTTATACGTTTGAAAAATGGTGTCCGGTTGCATTCGTTTTTAACTTTTCATTCCATTATGAATAAAGTTTCACTTGTTTGATTGAAAATCCAAGAAAAAAATGTGCAAAGTCAAAAACCGTATGGTGAAAACCAGATGGAACCGTACACACACGGTTCTGTACGGTTCCCATTGACTTCCGTGTTAAAAAAAAAAAAGTACACGTTTCAATACGGTTTTTCACCTGGACCAAAAGGTGCAGCTGTGAAGCCAGAGCCCTAGATCAGACAGAAATCATGTGGTGTAGTCTTGAAGGGTGGGGGCTAGGTCTCACTGAGGGGTTTACACACAGGCAAACAGGATGAGATAATTACATCTTTCTCTCACTTTCTGCATGTGACAGCTGAAATAGGAAAACTGCTCTACAAAGCTAATGAATATTTAGATAAATACATAGGTTGGTGAGGGAAAGTATGGGCTATGGGTTTAGTTCCCCGGAGTACCCCTATAACTACTTTAAAAAAAAAAATAAAAAAAAACATTATTTCAATGATTATTTCCTGACATATATATAAATAGTCACAAACATGATTAAGCATTTGCATCATCTTTTGTGACTTTTTCCATGCTTGTCTTTTTCCATTTTTGTTCAAAGGGTATATATAACATTGGAGCACCGCTCTCCTCATATACTGCCCTGTCCTCCATTACTAACCACCGTGTACAGGCTCAGGTATATGTATAGCATGGCAGCACAGCTCTCCCCATACACTGCCCTGTCCTCCATTACTATCCACTATGTACAGGGTCTGGTATATATAACATGGGAGCACAGTTCTCATTCACTGCCCTGTCCTCCATTGCTATATCCACCATGTACATGCTCAGGGAGATATATATATATATATATATATATATATATAATGGCAGCACAGCTCTCCTGTTACACTGCCCTGTCCTCCATTACTATCCACCACGTACAGGCTCAGATATATATATATATATATATCTTAAGGCAGCACAGCTCTCCTCATATACTGCCCTGCCCCCCACTATCATCCTCCATGTACAGGCTCAGATATATATATATATATATATATATATATATAGCAGTGCAGCACAGCTCTCCTAATACACTGCCTTATCCTTCATCATCATCCTCCATGTACAGGAGCAGGTATATAGAGCAGTGCAGCACAGCTCTCCTCATACACTGCCTTATCCTTCATTATCATCCTCCATGTACAGGAGCAGGTATATAGAGCAGTGCAGCACAGCTCTCCTCATACACTGCCTTATCCTTCATTATCATCCTCCATGTACAGGATCAGGTATATATAGCAGTGCAGCACAGCTCTCCTCATATACTGCCTTATCCTTCATTATTATCCTCCATGTACAGGATCAGATATATATATATATATATATATATATATATATATATATATATATAGCAGTGCAGCACAGCTCTCCTCATACATTTCCTTATCCTTCATTATCATCCATGTACAGGATCAGGTATATATATATATATATATATATATATATATCAGTGCAGCACAGCTCTCCTCGTCCACTGCTTTATCCTTCATTATCATCCTCCATGTACAGGATCAGGTATATATAGCAGTGCAGCACAGCTCTCCTCATCCACTGCTTTATCCTTCATTATCATCCTCCATGTACAGGATCAGGTATATATAGCAGTGCAGCACAGCTCTCCTCATACACTGCTTTATCCTTCATTATCATCCTCCATGTACAGGATCAGGTATATATAGCAGTGCAGCACAGCTCTCCTCATACACTGCCTTATCCTTCATTATCATCCTCCTTTACAGGATCAGGTATATATAGCAGTGCAGCACAGCTCTCCTCATCCACTGCTTTATCCTTCATTATTATCCTCCATGTACAGGATCAGGTATATATAGCAGTGCAGCACAGCTCTCCTCATACACTGCCTTATCCTTCATTATCATCCTCCTTTACAGGATCAGGTATATATAGCAGTGCAGCACAGCTCTCCTCATCCACTGCTTTATCCTTCATTATTATCCTCCATGTACAGGATCAGGTATATATAGCAGTGCAGCACAGCTCTCCTCATACACTGCCTTATCCTTCATTATTATCCTCCATGTACAGGATCAGGTATATATAGCAGTGCAGCACAGCTCTCCTCATACACTGCTTTATCCTTCATTATTATCCTCCATGTACAGGATCAGGTATATATAGCAGTGCAGCACAGCTCTCCTCATACACTGCTTTATCCTTCATTATTATCCTCCATGTACAGGATCAGGTATATATAGCAGTGCAGCACAGCTCTCCTCATACACTGCCTTATCCTTCATTATCATCCTCCTTTACAGGATCAGGTATATATAGCAGTGCAGCACAGCTCTCCTCATACACTGCTTTATCCTTCATTATTTTCCTCCATGTACAAGGCAGGAATGGTTCTCCTCACACCTGTACTGGTTTTCCCGCCATTGAAAGGCTTCAGTAACAGTTAACATGGCGGCAGTTCTTGCCTCGGTTACTTTCACGCACTGTAACACGCCCTTTCATGCCCCCTCATATCTCCTTATTATTAATATTCTGCCTCTAGAACACTTCCTGGCCGCCCAGCTCCATCTTTCCCGCCCTGTACAGGAGAGAGCCATAATGCACGTCTTTCGCCATCTCATCCCCCTCACAAACTGAGCAGACGGAGGGAGGAGCGCGGCAAGGTCACATGATCAGGCGCGAGGGGGGAGGAGCCTATCCTCAACATTCCCCTATGGAGAAATAAAAAAACACCTTCTGCTGGATTGACAGTCCGCAGCTTCCATGCTTCTCTATGGTAACTGTAAATCCTAAAGTAGCGAGCTCCCCCTAGAGGCTCCTGCTACATAGTGCTTTTAGATTTGCAGTATGTGCTTGAAGAAAAAGGCTGTTTCTCAATGGGAACTGTAAATCCCATAGCAGTGAGCTCCCCCTAGTGGCCTATGCAGCACATTGCTCTTGCATGTGTGAAATTAGATTAAACTTTGGGGGAGATTTATCAACCCTTGTCCAGAGGGAGCAGTTGCCCATAGCAACCAATCTAATTTTACCTTTCATTTTTAAGATGAAATCTAATTTGGTTGCTTTGGGCAACTGTGGAGTTTCCCCACATGGGTTGCTATATACAGTATGGACAGACACATCAAACAGGCTGAGCTATGACACAATGTGCACGTAGGCCTATATAGCAGTGTTTTCCAAACAAGGTGCCTCCAGCTGTTGCAAAACTACAACTCCCAGCATGGCCGGACAGCCGAAGGCTGTCCGGCCATGCAGGGAGCTTTAGTTTTGCAACAGCTGGAGGCACCCTGGTTAGAAAACACTGCAATATAGTATTGTAAAAGCTGAAAGAGTGCACTGAAGGGGGAGAGGTAGAATAATCACTATGGAATCTCCCGCCACATAGATGCACAAAGGCAAATACGACTGTACTATAGAGGACGCTATTACACGGGGCAAATATCATTGGAAATTGGGGCCAACACAGTGTAATAGGGCTAACGCAGCTAGTTCATCGGCTTACCACATTCATTTTAGCAGGTTGCAACCCTTTTAGATATGCCGTCGCTTGCACTAAATGTGTGATAATCTAAGTGATAAAAAAATATATATACAGTAATCCCCCAACCTACGATGGCCCCGACATACGATAATTTCAACATACGATGGCCTCTCAGAGGTCAACGCATGTTGAAGGCAGCATCAACATACAATGCTTTTTTATGTCGGGGCCATTGCAATAACGGCTATTTGGCAGCACTGACTGCCACCGTCGCCACCGCGCACGCATCCAATAGGAGCGGCGTGCGTAGCCAGCGGTGATGGTCCGGAGCAGCGAGGAGCCCCCGGGGACGTGATGACAACGACAATCCAGGGCAGCAGTGAAGGTCCGGAGCGGCGGGAACATGTGAGTATAACTTTCTATTTTACTATTGCACGGATCCCTCAACCTACGATGGATTCAAGTAACGATGGTTCATTTGGAACGAATTACCATCATCTGTTGAGGGATCACTGTATTTCGTTTTGTTTTTTTCCTCCAAACCTTCTATAAACTATAACTCTTTTATTTATTTTTTTCATCTACAGAGCCATGTAACTGCTTGTTTATTGTTTTTTGTGAGCCCAGCAGAGGTACACCCGAGTATACATGGGCATACCGGCATATTCCCTCAAACATAGGCTACTTTACTTGCTAGTTTTTATTGGTATCATTTTTGATGGGACTGTTTGATCAATTTTTTGAGCACGCTTCAAATTATGGTAACACGACCAGGGCCTTCAGGTATGCCCATGCACCAAAGGACCAATGCCTAAGGACCAAAAATGAGGGCTGTTAAAATAGCACATGCATGGCAAAAGGAGTCACTAGGTGACTCTGTTCAGCCATAAAAGTGAATTGGGTCCACTGCTCCCATTAACAGTATATGTCAGCAACCCACTTTCGGCAGGATGCCAAAGGATACGATTAACGGGGACAGGAACACAGTGTGGACCTACCCTTAAATGCTCACTCTCATGAAAACAATATTTTTCTGTTGCACTCCTGCCACTAGGCGTCTCCCTACTCATCCAGAGCACATTCCTACCCCCCCCCCCCCATCTCTTGCACAGACTTTGGACTCCTGCTGGCCTGGCAGAAGTCCAAATTCAGGAAACGCAGCCTGGAGTGCTGGGAGGGGGTGCAGCCTTAGCCAATCATAGCTCATCTCACACTGAACTGCTCTAGGCTGTGTGTAGCAGAGTGAGAAAGGAAGTTCTACTCTGTATGGCTTCAGATGATGTCACGTCTGCTGGGGAACGCCCCTTCCCAGTCTGTGAATCTGAGACTGAGCAGAAAATACAGAGCAATTTCAAAGTAGAAAATTAAAAAATAATAACAATAAGGGCAGGGGTGGTTTATCATGATGTGGGCAGTGAACTAGGAGGGTAATAAAATGTAACGAGATCATGAGAGGTACTCTTTAGGTGTTACTGTCATTTTTAAAAACTTTTGACATGTCAAAAGTTTTGATCGGTCATGATCTCAGTGTATGGACCAAACTGTTCCCTACATACAGTGGGGCAAAAAAGTATTTAGTCAGCCACCAATTGTGCAAGTTCTCCCACGAGAGAGGCCTGTCATTTTCATCATAGGTATACCTAAACTATGAGAGACATAATAAGAACAAAAATCCATAAAATCACATTGTCTGATTTTTAAAGAATTTATTTGCAAATTATGGTGGAAAATAAGTATTTGGTCACCTACAAACAAGCAAGATTTCTGGCTCTCACAGACCTGTAACTTCTTTAAGAGTCTCCTCTGTCCTCCACTTGTTACCTGTATTAATGGCTCTGTTTTAACTTATCAGTATAAAAGACACCTGTCCACCACCTCAAACAGTCACACTCCAAACTCCACTGGCCAAGACCAAAGAGCTATCGAAGGACACCAGAAACAAAATTGTAGACCTGCACCAGGCTGGAAAGACTGAATCTGCAATAGGCAAGCAGCTTGGTGTGAAGAAATCAACTGTGGGAGCAATTATTAGAAAATGGAAGACATACAAGACCACTGATAATCTCCCTCAATCTTGGGCTCCACGCAAGATCTCACCCCGTGGTGTAAAAATGATCACGAGAACGGTGAGCAAAAATCCCAGAACCACACGGGGGGACCAAGTGAATGACCTGCAGAGAGCTGGGACCAAAGTAACAAAGGCTACCATCAGTAACACACTACGACACCAGGGACTCAAATCATGCAGTGCCAGATGAGTTCCCCTGCTTAAGCCAGTACATGTCCGGGCCCATCTGAAGTTTCCTAGAGAGCATTTGGATGATCCAGAAGAGTACTGGGAGAATGTCATATCATCAGATGAAACCAAAGTAGAACTTTTTGGTGAAAACTCAACATGTCCTGTTTGGAGGAGAAAGAATGCTGAGTTGCATTCAAAGGACACCATATCTACTGTGAAGCATGGGGGGGGGGGTGGAAACATCATGCTCTGGGGCTGTTTTTCAGCAAAGGGACCAGGACGACTGATCTGTGTAAAGGAAAGAATGAATGGGGACATATATCTTGAGATTTTGAGTTAAAACCTCCTTCCATCAGCAAGGGCATTGAAGATGAAACGTGGCTGGGTCTTTCAACAAGACAATGATCCCAAACACACTGCACGGGCAACGAAGGGGTGGCTTCGTAAGAAGCATTTCAAGGTCCTGGAGTGGCCTAGCCAGTCTCCAGATCTAAACCCCATAGAAAACCTTTGGAGGGAGTTGAAAGTCTGTGTTGCCCTGCGACAGCCCCCAAAACATCACTGCTCTAGAGGAGATCTGCATGGAGGAATGGGCCAAAATACCAGCAACAGTGTGTGAAAACCTTGTGAAGACTTACAGAAAACGTTTGATCTCTGTCATTGCCAACAAAGGGGATATAGCAAAGTATTGAGATGAACTTTTGTTATAGACCAAATACTCATTTTCCACCATAATTTGCAAATAAATTCTTTAAAAATCTTTTTTTCTCCTTCTGTCTCGCATAGTTGAGGTATACCTATGATGAAAATTACAGGCCTCTCTCATCTTTTTAAGTGGGAAAACTTGCACAGTTGGTGGCTGACTAAATACTTTTTTGCCCTACTGTATATCCAAGAGAAGCACGTGTGCTTCACCCTCCGGCTTACTACAGGAGACAGGTTGTATTGCGTCTTGCATTGAGTCTGAGCAAGCACCAAACCTGGGAGTGAAGTACACTGCTTTGGTAGGGGTGGGGGTAAGGCTGGCTTCACAAATGTCCGGCATGTCTAACCATGTCCGGCATGTCTAATCCAACTTGAAATCGCAGGATTAGTGTGAACTGTCCAATCAAAATGATCACTTCTCGCATCAGTTTCCCTCTGGTGCTTTGTAGCAAGTAATGGAGGGAAAAGATGACTGACGCCGGACATATGTGAACCTGCCCTTAGACTCAGAGGCTAGGTCTACCCTGAGTGTTACAGTGGGGCAAAAAAGTATTTAGTCAGCCACCAATTGTGCAAGTTCTCCCACTTAAAAAGATGAGAGAGGCTGTAATTTCCATCATAGGTTATAACCTCAACTATGAGAGACATAATGAGAAAAAAAATCCATAAAATCACATTGTCTGATTTTTAAATAATTTATATGCAAATTATGGTGGAAAATAAGTATTTGGTCAATAACAAAAGTTAATCTCAATACTTTGTTATAGCCCCTTTGTTGGCAATGACAGAGGTCAAACGTTTTCTGTAAGTCTTCACAAGGTTTTCACACACTGTTGCTGGTATTTTGGCCCATTCCTCCATGCAGATCTCTTCTAGAGCAGTGATGTTTTGGGGCTGTCACTGGGCAACACAGACTTTCAACTCCCTCCAAAGGTTTTCTATGGGGTTGAGATCTGGAGACTGGCTAGGCCACTCCAGGACCTTGAAATGCTTCTTACGAAGCCACCCCTTCATTTCCAGGGCGGTGTTTTTGGGATCATTGTCATCCTGAAAGACCCAGCCACGTTTCATCTTCAATGCCCTTGCTGATGGAAGGAGGTTTGATGAAAATGACAGAACTTGCACAATTGGTGGCTGACTAAATACTTTTTTTACCCCACTTTAGAAGATTTGTGGTTTCTGGACAAGGTCTCAGGCCTCCTTCAGGATCACCTCACAGACTCCTCAGACTTCTCTCAACTGTACCTCAGCATAAACTGCACTCCAAACTTCTAAATTGCACAGTAAAAACAAAAATAAACATATCCAGCACTACCTAATACACGGGTGCACGCTGCTGTGGCAAATACAGAGTATACAAAAAAGAGGGTTGCAGCAGCACTCTTAGTCAAAAAATGGAGGCTCTTAGCGCACTCTTTGATCAAAATGTGTCCCCCATCCACCACACGGAGGTGGCCTCATTTCGGATGGGACCCTAACACTCATTTCACTCACCACTGCTGGGCATATGGCCTCTGACTGGGTGACATGCTGGATCCACCATCAATTTAAAAAAAGAGTCATTATAAATGAAGCAGGTTTTGAGAAGTCTCATTGGGCTGATAAGTCAAATGGTTCACCTCTGCATACTCCCCTAACAACAAGGTTCCTGACAGCAGGTTTAAGGTTTAAAGGGACAAGTACATAGAAAGTACCAATACATTAACCATTGCACAACATTGCATTATACTGTGAAATATAGTGTGGTGAGCCAATGATGTAGCAGGGTCTGGTGGTATTAAACCTTGATTTGTTGTGATGCCAGGGTGCGGTTGTTTTGTATAGAAGGCCCTGCCGACAACCGGTCCACAAACGGCAGGATAATAAACGGAATGCCCACAGCAGAATTTATAAGATAACTGGAACTTTTACTGAACTTCTTATGCAAACAGTCTTTATAAAACATACAGTCTCTCTTGAGGTAACCGGGATGCAGGTTCCTCACAGGCTTTGCTGGGACTAATAGTCTTTAGCTTTAAGCAGGCCACAGTGCTACTAATTGTATGAGTTGAGTTGAATAGTAGTCACAAGGATTTAGTAAACAGAGCTTTATAACTCACGGTTTTAGTGGCTGCTGGTTCTTTAGGCTTTGGCCTAGTTGAGATGAATTGAGATATGCTGATTGCGCTTGCTTTGGATCCGGGAGATAAGAGAGAGAATTTAGTGACTACAGCCCCTTATATACTAAGGGGGCTGGACTAATCCCATTGGCTGCAAAGCCTGTAGGTCCTGAACCCAGACAACTCTGGGTACATCACATGACCCAGGAATGTCCTAAATATCTGTACAACCATTATAATATATCACGTGACCTAGGTAGGTCCTATACATTTGTACTCTATACAGAAATACATTCATATGAGGTGACTAAGGGGCAAGCCCTGCAGGAGAGCCCTGTGGAATGGAGGGACTCTAGCTGAGGGGACTTTAGACAGGGACAGGACAAGGTCCTGTACCGGGACACCACAATAGAATCCTGAGGAATGTGGGCCCAAGCAACACTGAAGCAACATCTGCCACACAGGATGGGCAGGAGTACAGAAGAACACATTCCCCTCTCATATTTTCAATTCCAGCTGACAGGTATAATATTGATTGTGTAAGAACCCAAAGGGTTAATCTGCGCTGAGGTCTTTTGTTATTCTGCTTACTGTGGAAACACCCTGTTCTCTGGATGGTCAGCTGACCTCGTTGGCTTTTCAGCTGCTTAGCTCCTTATTTAAATCCTCAGTATTCATCCAGCCCTTGCCTGCGAAAGAGCTCTTACTCCTAGCTAGCATTTGTATTATATCGGTTATTTCTGGCATATTTGACCAATAGGCTCTGCTCTCTGATTCTTCTCCTGTTTCTGACATTTTGCATTTCTGTTATCTCTTGGTATTGACTCAGCTTGTGGACTGCGACTTATTGGCCCTCATTTACTAAGAGTGGAGTGTAGATTTCTTTGTGGGTTTTAATTCCCTATAAATTATTTTCCATGGTATTTACTAAGGTTTCCCTACAGTTTCCACTTTCCCTACGCTTTGCTTTTTTTTACACATGCTCTGACCTGTAGGGTTTTCCTCAGCTGAAATCCACCACATTTTCTGTGGAAACTTTAGTAAATATGTTGGGATTTTGTGAAAATGTTGGAAACACGCCCCTTTCTGTGACCACGCCCCTTTTCCAGATGGTCACGCCCCTTTTTGGGTTTTCTTAGCAAAATGAAGAGTTAGTTGGGGTTTTTTAAATTCAGGCGCAATTTCAGGTGCATATTTTGGCGCAGACAGAATTTCAGGCGCAATGTGCCCGAAACTGGCACACAACCCGACAAAACATGTCGGGTTTGCAATAGTAAATGAGGGCCATTGTGTGTGTATGTTTAGTTAACAATATCTGTTAGTGTGTGATTCCATACAGTGTCCCGACCTCCATCTGTATTATAGTTTATTTTGCTGACGTTTGACTCCCTGCATGTATTTAGGCAGGGACTGTCACCGTGGTTGTGACCTGTCACCTAGGGCGGGTACGCAAGTAGGCAGGGCAAGAGGGAGTGGGTGAGGAAAGGGCAAGGAAGCAGGGCACAGAAAATAAACTGTATTGAAGAAATTAGTCGGCGCAATAAAGGGAAGGCTGGGTAGGTCACCATAGAAAACAAGGAGTGTATGTACTAACTCATAATAGATAATAAGGCATATCAGCCGCATGGGTAGACGAGGTCCAAGGACCCCAAACCTTATCAAAAATTGTTATAGTGTTAGCCTGAACTGCGTTCAATCGTTCAGATAACATAATATTGTTGACACAGGATATCACTATTGGCAAGGAGAGACCAGGTGACCTCCATTTGGAGACAATATGAATTCAGGCATCTAACAATATAAATTGAACTAGGCACACCACTGCATAAGGCAGTCTCTCAGGTTTAAGACCTAGAAGGCACATCACTGGATCAAGGGCATAGGACCTTCCTGTGATAGAGGAAAGCAACAACCTGTCTCCAAAAGGTGGAACTGACAATTAGGAACAGACAATCCCCCCAATTGTTTGTGATAATACACTATAGACCTAGGATTACGAGGAGGACGGCCTTCTAAATAAAATGATACACATCAGCTTGAAGTTTACTACAACCAGGGATCAGTAAAGAATGGGAAGACAACAATAGATGCGTGGAGAAATTCAGGGGGCATAGCAGAACCAGAAATCAGCTTATTACAATAGGAAAGAATGTGGGGTGTTAGGTTCAAATTTCTTATAGTAAAGGGTGGACAAGCCATCTGGGCCTGGGGCCTTACCCAGTTTTAAATGAGCGATGGTATCAGCAACCTCCTTGGCAGAGACAGGAGAATTAAGAGAATCTCAATAAGTAGGAGAGAGGGTAGGAAGTGAAAGAGAACATATGTAAGTAGAAACAGAAGAAGAAGAAGGGAGAGAAGAGGGAGCTCTATATGAAGAAGACTAAAATGAATGAAAGACCTTGTAGATCCTGGATGGGTCGGATGGCGGCATCCCCGGCATAAGCTGAATCCTATGCACTCTATTAAGTCACTGCGATCGTTTAGGCAAAGAGGCTAGAAGACGGTCGGGCTTGTTGGCCCATTTATAATAGGTGGCCTGGGTCCATCACAGAGCCTTCTCCGTACGATCAGAAAGAATTGCATCAAGTTGCAACTTCGTAGTTCACAGAGCCTGGAGAAGGTACAGCGAGGGAGAGAGCTGATGTGCAGTCACCAGTCGAGTCAACTTATACTCAAGAGTAGCCTGAGCTCTCGTCCGCTCCCTTTTTAACCCAGAAGCAAGGGCAATGAGTTTCCCCCTAACAAAAGCCTTGTGCACCATCCAGACCCACCCAGGATCCGCATAAGAAGAAGCATTCATGGAGAAGTAGTCTAGAAGGGCAGTTTCAACCTGGGAGCGAATGTGAGGGCGACATAATAAGGATTTGTTAAGTCACCATGTAAAAGGAGTGGAGCAAGGACTCCCAAATTGAACGTGGGACAAGACTATATCATGATCAGACCATGATCAGACCATGCAAATGAAATATGTCAAGAGAGGTAAGAGAGACAATATTGGTTAAAATCTAATCTATTCGGGTATGAAGACAGTGAGCCGGAGAATAATACATATATTCCCTCTGAGTTAAATTATGTTTCCGCCAGACATCAGCCATGTCGAGATCAGTAAACTTCTGGAGAAGGAGCCTTTGTTGCGCTCCAGAGCACCTTAAACCAGTGGTGTTTGATCTATTCAACATTCCATTAGCAACCATATTGAAATCTCCCATCCAGAGTAAGATGTCGTAGGTGAGAGATTGCAACCTGGTAGACAACCGAACAAAAAAGGGAAGGGCATCATCATATGGAGTAGAAGAATTAACAATACATACTTTCCGCTCCTGAAGGAGGCCCTCCAAAATGAGAAAGCTCCCCTCAAGGTCAGAAAAGGAAGACTGTAGCGTCAAAGGAAAATCATTATGCAGGAGAGTCATCACACCCATCGATTTAGTGGAGTGGGAAGTCATAAAACATCTATAATAATTAGCATGCATAAACTTAGGGAAGGAGGAAATAGTAGAATGGGTCTTCTGGAGACTAATAATATCAGGGCTATGTTTGAGGTAATCAAGGAAAGATTTTTTCTGCTTTACGGGGGAATTAAGCCCCGAACATTATGAGAAATAATACGACACATCGTAACAAATCAGGAAAAAGCCCATGGAAGAAGACAGTGACCATATACAGACAAAGAGACAAATGGAATATGAAAAAGAAAGAGAACAGAAGGTAAGGGAAAGCATACAGAAAAACATGGATACAAAGGTACAAAGGGTGGATAAGGACCAGACACAAAAAGGGCAAATCATGGAATGACAAATATGTAATAAACAAAAGAAAAAGAGCAAATGGGAGGATGAACAACAGGAGGGCAATAGCAACCAGACCCGCCGATGTCCGACTCAACCCAAGGAAGTAGGGCAACATGATAGTCCATCCCGCCGGATATCTTGAAGGCGGGTCGAAACCAGCTTGGGTCTGCATTAGGGTACGAAATAGGAAAAGAGGAGAAGAGAAAGAAAAACTAAGAGAATTAGCAAGGGAGGTAGAAGCAAAACCAAGAGATGGGTGGGGAAGGTAGAAGGGGAAAATAGGAGGGGGAAAAGAAACAGGTAGAAGAATAAGAAAAAGGAGAAAGGAAAAAGGGGGAAGTATAGTACAGTAGACCAGGTTCAGAAACGAGATCCAGAATGATAGTGGTGCCTGTAGTAAATCACATGCAGTGTTGAGCATGGAGGAACCATCCTGCAGAACTGTCATGCTAAATGTTAATATTCAATACACAGAACACAGTTCTGGATTAAACCAACAGGTAGCAAAACAAGGAGTAATGGCATCAGCAACTGTGAGTGGGAAAGCTGAGTGTCCCAAGGAGGAAAGGCAAGCACGCCAACAGGCATAGTCCTGGTCACCTAGCCCCAGGTGGCTAGCAGAAATAGGAAGGAATCACACCACGTCCAAGAGGACGGGAGATACAAACAGATCATCCTGGCTTCTGAGGGTGAGAGCGGTGTCGTTTGTGTGGGATCTCAGCTCTCTGCCACATGCGTTTTAGAGCAGGGGATCTGGAAGGCATAGGCACATGTTAGTCATATGGGATGTTGTCCCGGTTCGGGATCTTCATACCTTCAGAAGATGGAAGTATGGACCACATACGTTTGAGAGCGGACTTGAAACAGAAGATTAAAGAGAAAAACCCCTCTGTAACAGGTTTGAGCTTTTTTTTGTGCTGAAGTGATCGTTCTCATGTTGTGTCTACGTTTCAAGGTGGAGGGGGCTAGATCCGCATAAAGGTGTACGGAGGGTGGAAGACCCGGAAGGAGAGATATATTTCGGGCCGCTTGTAGAATCTTGTCCCACATCTTTGGGTAATTCATACGCAGCACAACATCTCTTGGGACATCAGGCCCCTAGGGTCAGTCAATGAATACGGTCCATACGCAAAAGTGAAACATCTACTTGAAGTAGTAGGTGGGAGAACAGGCCCAGGGCCGCAGCAGATAGATCGGTAATGATTTCGGGCAGGCCACGTATGCGGATGTTAGCTCTACGTGACCTGTTCTTCAAATCCTCAGTCTTAAGCTCAAGCAGCTCAATACGTTTAGCATGGTCGTCAATAGTAATATGGTGACTTTCAATGGCGTCCGCCAATTTATCAGCTATATGTTGGAGACCCTCTGTGCCAGATCTCCCACCTGCTTTGTGAAGTCAACAACTGCCTTCCCCAGCTCAGCTTTAAACATCGGTTGGATGGAGTGGTATAGTTCCGCTGGAGTCATCGGATCAGCAGGTAAGCAAATGAGCAGTCTAGAGTCCACTATGTCTTTCTCATCAGGAGCTGGCTGGCTTGGCGCTCGAAGGAGTCGGCTCCATGTTGGACTTGGGGCCTGTTCTGAATATCTCAGAAATTGCCTGGGAGAGGGACCTTTGGGAGCCCCCTGACTTGGTCTTCTCCAATCTCGGAAGTATCAGTGAGGCAAGAGGAGAGGTTTCGCCACTATGGAGCTAAGTTAACAGCGCTTTTGAAGGCTAAATCCTGCCCGTTGGCGCGGATCTCACAGAGAACACATTCTTCCTAGTGAGCAGCTCGCATACGCTCTATTTCCGACATATTTGACCCATAGGCTCCGCTGTCTGATTCTTCTGTTTCTGCGATTTGGCATTTATGTGGTGTGTGGACTGCGGCGTTTGGACTGCCACTTATTGTGTGTATGTTTAGTTATTATTTCTGTTAGTGTGTGTGATTCCATACAGTGTCCCAACCTCCGTCTGTATTATAGTTTATTTTGTTGACGTTTGACTCCCTGCACGTAGGCGGGAAATCAAGTAGGCAGGACAAGAGGGAGTGGGTGAGAATAGGGCTTCACTCTTCCCTGCCCATACATGACAGATTGCTTATAAGTAGGGAATCATCCTAGAAAACATCACGGAAGGTTTGCTCATTTCAGAATTAACGATTGTCACATTCTATCTACTCCCAAAAATACATAAGCATCCGATCGAACCCATCCGGTAGCCCGATAGTGTGGAGATGAACCATCTGACCTCAAACTTCTGCAAGTTTATTGATTTTTATTTGTATTTTGTACTTTTTTGTATTTGAAACATACAACTACCCTTATAAGGAGACCTGCTGATGATATGATCGTAATAACATATGATGTTGAGTCATTATTTACCTCTTTACAACATTCTAACAGCTTGGAAGGTACCAGGTACTTTTTATCAATGAGCCAGATTGACTCAGAGTTATGTAACTTCACCATGAATTTGCTCTAATTCACTCTTACACACAATTTCTTTGTATTTAGGGATTACCTTTTCCTACAGCTCCAGGGAACCACTGCGATGCGGGGAATCCTGTATGCCCTCTTTACCTAGGACTGTGGGAAAGGGAGATTTTTGCCTTTAATCCAGTAAAAACACCAAGCAGGTCTTGATATGGTATAGGTATATTGACGACATTATTTTTCTTTAGTATGGTTAATTGGGCAAACTGGATAATTTATGAGCACTTTAAACCAAACCAATGCAGTATACATCTGCCATACCAACACAGTAGGCAAGAAATTGGCTTTCTTGATGTGAAATTGATGTTGTCCCATGCCGGTTACATCCAGACAGACCTATTTCGGAAAGAAACTTCAACTAATACGATCTTACATGGCCAAGTCCTCCCACCCCAGATACATAATCCGAATTATACCTGTTGGACAGTCCCTACAGGCCATAAAAATCTGCTCGGAGACTTTCGGGTTCGGGCGCTGCCATGGCTAGACACGGCTGATTCAGCTCCTGTGTCCTCCGGCTCCATATGTCTCTTTTTGACCGTACTAACTATGTAACCTGCTTTATTCAGCCCCGACAGGACTCACCTGCACCTGTCCCAGATGGTCCCTGGTCCCCAATGGCTCTGGGACGCTGTATGGAGTGTTATCTGCTCCGCAGCACACAGAAGCAGCCTGCCTCAGAAGACAAACCCCGGACAACAGTGCTGTGCACAAAGGCACAAAAGGATGCGCATGGTGAGGCGCAGAGGCACGACATGAACTTGACGGATCCTCTCCCCGTACCCACTGCAGCAGTGCATGATGTGGAGCTAATGTGACACTCACCTCCTCTCACCCATAGCCTGGGCTGGCACCCCCTGCCACCACTGTTCTGCTCAGTTCTCCCTGCCTCTCTGCCACCATGAGGGAGCTGCTGGGGGAAGCTCCCATACTGTCTTCTCCTGGCCAGCCTTCAGATGTGGCTCTAGGGCTAGGGGCTCCCTCTCTGTCTATGACATCCCAAAGCAACCCCCCGCAGCTTAAAGGGGGGACTCCCTGCTCCTCTCCCCTGCCTCAGCCCTCTCTGGACTTTAAGAGCCTGGTGGCTGAAGTTACAGCCTGGATCATGCCTAGCATATGTTACGCCTAGCGCTCCGGGTCCCCGCTCCTCCCCGGAGCGCTCACGGCGTCCTTCTCCCTGCAGCTCCCCGGTCAGCGCTGACCGGGAGCGCTGCTCTGCCATGGCCGTTGGGGATGCGATTCGCACAGCGGGACGCGCCCGCTCGCGAATCGCATCCCAGGTCACTTACCCGTTCCCGTCTCCTGCGGTCATGTGCTGGCGCGCGCGGCTCCGCTCTCTAGGGCGCGCGCGCGCCAGCTCCCTGAGACTTAAAGGGCCAGTGCACCAATGATTGGTGCCTGGCCCAATTAGCTTAATTGGTTCCCACCTGTTCCCTGGCTATATCTAGTCTCCTCCCTTGCACTCCCTTGCCGGATCTTGTTGCCTTAGTGCCAGTGAAAGCGTTCCTTGTGTGTTAAATAGCCTGTGTACCAGTACCTTTGCTATCTCCCCTGACTACGAACCTTGCCGCCTGCCCCCGACCATCTGCTACGTCCGACCTTGCTACTGCCTACTCCCTTGTACCTCGCCTATCTTCAGTATCTTCAGCAGCCAGAGAGGTGAGCCGTTGCTAGTGGATACGACCTGGTCACTACCGCCGCAGCAAGACCATCCCGCTTTGCGGCGGGCTCTGGTGAAAACCAGTAGTGGCTTAGAACCGGTCCACTAGCACGGTCCACGCCAATCCCTCTCTGGCACAGAGGATCCACTACCTGCCAGCCGGCATCGTGACAGTAGATCCGGCCATGGATCCCGCTGAAGTTCCTCTGCCAGCTGCCGCCGACCTCCCTACATTGGTCGCCCGACAAGAGCACCAGCTGTCGTACTTGACCTCCATGACACAGCAACTCCAGTCGCAGCTACAGCAGCTCCAGTCACAGCAACAGCAGCAACAGTCGCAGCTACAGCAAGTTCAGTCTCAGCTACAGCAGCAACAACCATCTCCTCCGCCAGCTCCTGCACCCCTTCCGCAGCGAGTGGCCACTCCTAGCCTCCGCCTGTCTTTGCCGGACAAATTTAATGGGGACTCTAAGTTTTGCCGTGGCTTTCTTTCCCAATGTTCCCTGCATCTGGAGATGATGTCGGACCTGTTTCCCACTGAAAGGTCTAAGGTGGCTTTCGTAGTCAGCCTTCTGTCCGGAAAAGCCCTGTCATGGGCCACACCGCTCTGGGACCGCAATGACCCCGTCACTGCCTCTGTACACTCCTTCTTCTCGGAAATCCGAAGTGTCTTTGAGGAACCTGCCCGAGCCTCTTCTGCTGAGACTGCCCTGTTGAACCTGGTCCAGGGTAATTCTTCCGTTGGCGAGTATGCCGTACAATTCCGTACTCTTGCTTCAGAATTGTCCTGGAATAATGAGGCCCTCTGCGCGACCTTCAAAAAAGGCCTATCCAGCAACATTAAAGATGTTCTGGCCGCACGAGAGACTCCTGCTAACCTGCATGAACTCATTCATCTAGCCACTCGCATTGACATGCGTTTTTCTGAGAGGCATCAAGAGCTCCGCCAGGAAAAAGACTTAGATCTCTGGCCACCTCTCCCACAGTCTCCACTGCAATCTGCGCCTAGGCCTCCCGCCGAGGAGGCCATGCAAGTGGATCGGTCTCGCCTGACCCTGGAAGAGAGGAATCGCCGTAAGGAAGAGAATCTTTGCCTGTACTGTGCCAGTACTGAACATTTTTTGGTGGATTGCCCAATCCGTCCTCCACGTCTGGGAAACGCACGCTCGCACTCAGCTCTCGTGGGTGTGGCGTCTCTTGATGCCAAGTCGGCTTCTCCACGTCTCACGGTACCTGTTCGGATTTCCACTTCAGCCAGCTCTCCCCTCTCAGCCGTGGCCTGCCTGGACTCTGGAGCTTCTGGGAATTTTATTCGGGACTCCTTTGTGAATGAATTCCGTATTCCGGTGACCCGTCTTGTCAAGCCACTCCACATTTCCGCGGTCAACGGAGCCAGGTTGGACTGTACCATACGTTTCCGCACGGAGCCCCTTCTTATGAGCATCGGATCTCATCACGAGAGGATTGAACTTTTGGTCCTCCCCAATTGCACCTCGGAAATTCTCCTTGGACTTCCCTGGCTTCAACTTCATTCCCCAATCCTGGATTGGTCCACTGGGGAGATCAAGAGTTGGGGGTCCTCTTGTGCCAAGAACTGTCTAAAACCGGTTCCCAGTAACCCTTGCCGTAACTCTGTGGTTCCTCCTGTATTCGGTCCCCCTAAGGTCTTTAAGGACTCTGCCTGCCACAGGAAATGCCCCTCCCCCCCTCCCAGTTCCATCAGGCAAGCTTCTGTGTCCCCTCATGGCCCTCGTCCTGGTGTCACACTGCCCCGTGCCAGGTCTCGCCCTCTGCCCTCTCTCCCCATTCCTACTCCTGCGGTTCTGCCTGCCGTTGAGGAATCCCTCCATCCTTTCCCGGTGTCCTCATCCCAGGGGAGGCAGTTACCCGATAAAGAGAAGGGGAGACCTAAGGGGGGGGGTACTGTTACGCCTAGCGCTCCGGGTCCCCGCTCCTCCCCGGAGCGCTCACGGCGTCCTTCTCCCTGCAGCTCCCCGGTCAGCGCTGACCGGGAGCGCTGCTCTGCCATGGCCGTTGGGGATGCGATTCGCACAGCGGGACGCGCCCGCTCGCGAATCGCATCCCAGGTCACTTACCCGTTCCCGTCTCCTGCGGTCATGTGCTGGCGCGCGCGGCTCCGCTCTCTAGGGCGCGCGCGCGCCAGCTCCCTGAGACTTAAAGGGCCAGTGCACCAATGATTGGTGCCTGGCCCAATTAGCTTAATTGGTTCCCACCTGTTCCCTGGCTATATCTAGTCTCCTCCCTTGCACTCCCTTGCCGGATCTTGTTGCCTTAGTGCCAGTGAAAGCGTTCCTTGTGTGTTAAATAGCCTGTGTACCAGTACCTTTGCTATCTCCCCTGACTACGAACCTTGCCGCCTGCCCCCGACCATCTGCTACGTCCGACCTTGCTACTGCCTACTCCCTTGTACCTCGCCTATCTTCAGTATCTTCAGCAGCCAGAGAGGTGAGCCGTTGCTAGTGGATACGACCTGGTCACTACCGCCGCAGCAAGACCATCCCGCTTTGCGGCGGGCTCTGGTGAAAACCAGTAGTGGCTTAGAACCGGTCCACTAGCACGGTCCACGCCAATCCCTCTCTGGCACAGAGGATCCACTACCTGCCAGCCGGCATCGTGACAGCATACAGCAGTCCCTAGAGGCATCTCTGCAGGCATCCTTCGCTCAGCTACGCTTAGAATTGGCGGAGACCAACACAGCGGTGGTGTCTATCCGGGATGAAGTGAGCTCCTTGGATCAGAGATGTTCAGCCCACTCAGCTTCTATTGATGACCAACAAGAAATGATGCAGCAAGAAAATGCAAATTTATGGGCTAAGTTGGATGACCTGGAGAATCAGTCCAGGCGAAACAACCTGCGACTTGTGGGACTCTCTGAACAAGTAAGGGCGCTGGACCTACAACGTGTTTGTGAAGTGGAGTTTGCTGAAGCACTGGGCCTCGACAACTATTGCAGGGTGGAGGGGGTCCACCGCCTGGGACCTGACAGGGGTGCCCTCGACCCCAACGTGCCTTCCTCCAAGTCTTCTCAGCGCAACAGACCTCGCCAAGTTATTTTCAAGCTTTTGGACTATAATGACCGCCTGGCCTTGCTAAGGACACTCCTCCCCCTTGTGCTTAGAGGTTGTCAATTCCTGCTTTTTGAGGACTTCTCAGCTCCAGTGGCAAGACGGCGTAGAGCATTCAGGGCAATCTGCTCGGAACTGTTCCAGCGTAGACTGAAATTCCAGCTCCAGTACCCAGCTGTGCTGCATATTTACCATGATGACGGCGGAGGCAGCGATTCACAGTCCGACCAGATCTGACCGTTGCTGGGGGATGCCCCAACCTCAACTCGGATGCCCCTCCTGTCCACTTTCCTGGACGTCGGTCCCCAAGGGATTGTGACGCCTTTTGATGTACATGACCCTGACAGCTTTCCCAGGGATTTTTCCTAAGGTTCTGGGTGTTGTGCTTGGGTGCCCTCTACCCCTATCCCCTCTAGCATGTCCTCGAATTGGAGCTGATTGCCCTCTCCCCTAAATCTTTAGAGACGCGCCCACAGTGCCTATGGGGGTTCCTGATTGCTCACCGGATTGTCTTCATTTTGGGACACTGGAGCATTTCTTTATGGTCATTCCTGCCAGGGTGGGGGTGTGATTCATTGATGAGGCTGCCTTGCACCCGGACTCTGTTATCTCTCTTTGATCGTTTTTTTTTTTTATACTCGCCTTTATTATACTTGTCTCATTGTTTACAGAGTGGGGAATAGAGATATGTTTTCTGGGGGTTCTGTTCTAGAGATCTGATGTTGTGTTTAAGGGGGGGGGGGTGGATTCACTGTTCACGCTGTTAGACTCCTTTGGGGCTTAAGGGCTAGGTTCAATCATTCTCCTCCTAGTAATATGGGTGTATGTTATGTTGTTTTTCTTTTCTCTACTGCTATTGGCCAGGGGTGGATAAGGCTAGTCTTGGTAGAAAAAGGGAAGTCCATAGCACGGTGCAAAACACTTGTTCTGGTGTCTTGTGTGCGCCTTGGTGGGTCCAGTTCTCACGGACCCTTTTGCCCTCGAGGCCACTGTATCATACATCGGTTTGGACAGCACTTTTACTGTACTTTGCATTCTTTGTACCAATCAGGTTGCTGGTTCTGAGTGCTGTGTGTGTGCGGCATGAGTGAGTGTAACGTCTTGTTGTGTTTTTTTTTCACTCTCTCCCTTTTGTTTTCCATTTTCTTTTTGATAGGTTGACTAGTCTCCTTTGATTCACTTGACCATGCAGTTAATTTCCTGGAATGTCAAGGGCCTGTGGTCACCTAAGAGAGTGCAGATTCTCCTACACTTGAAACGCTTACATCCTGACATTGCATGGCTGCAGGAAACTCACCTCTCTCGCTGCTGACATGGTTCGTATGTCCCAATTGTGGGTGGGTGAAGTGATTGGGGCCCCTTCAGTGGGTGGCTGGGTGGGCACCCTTATGCTTATCAATAGGAACTTTGGGGGTGTAGTAGTGGACAAAGAGGTGGATGGGGAGGGTCGCTGGGTCTGGGTTCATATTCGCTATGAAGGCCACAACTATAGTATATGTAGTTGTTACGCCACCAATGGCGATAATAAGCAATTTTTTCAATCCCTAGAATCCCGGCTCTTGTGCGATCCCTTCTCCAATAACGTTGTACGCAGTGGCGTTGTCCCTGGAGGATCGGAGGGTTGGGGTGGCGGACCGCTCTATTGCCAGACGTAATGACCAAACTTACTCTCGCTTTCTTGAGGCCTCAGGCCTCCGGGATCCCTGGCGGTTGATGCACCCAGACAGTAGAGACTTCACTCATTACTCGCATAGTCATTCCTCCTGGCCCTGGATAGATTATTTTCTAACTGCCTCAGAGTTGCTGGTCGAGTAACGGGCTCTGAGATTCATGATATCGTTATTTTGGACCATTCTCTAATTTTCCTCTCCCTATCTTATGCTTTCCCGAAAGGGGGGATTTGCAATGGCGCTTCCCTGCTTACATGATGAAAGATGAAAATTTTCTTGAGTCTCTGCAAAGCTGGTGGTTGACACTACATAATTTCTGAGCTGTCAAATTTCACTCGGAAATTCCGGTTCAGCAGACTCCCATTGCTTGCAATGGGATTCCGCTGCACAGTTCACACTACTGAATTTCATTGGCGGAAAATTTCGCTGCTGAAATTCTGCCACATGAAGAATAATCTTGCTCATTCTCTCAGCAGATTCTACCTGGAATACATTGTTGTCTATAGGAACGGCAATGTACAAGCACTCTTATGGCAGACTGATTCAATCAGCGTTGGCTGCACTCAGAATGCTGCACAATTAAGGTTGTGGTTGTGATGTTTCTGATGTCTATGGAGTACAAAAGTTCCCTGTCACAGATTTTGGAGTTTCTATTTACCTCTCTCTATACAGAAAGTTTGTTAGAAAACTTAAATGTTCTCATTATGTTTAACTGTAATACTTTATTAATAAAATGTACTAGATGTCACAGCCATCTGATTCCTTATAGAATGTGATTCACATCCTGTACAGTTCTATGCGTCCCACAACCTTTTGTGACCCAACCATGTTCAGCATTTCAGAGTAGTCCAGAATTAGAATCCCAATGAAAACAATGGGAGACTGCTGTGCCAGAATTTCCAAGTGGAATTGGCAGCTGTAAAGGAAATATGCCAATGTTTTGCAGCTTAAGCATAAAAATTTACTATTTTTCAAAACGTTTTATGGCAGTTTTAATATATATATATATATATATATATATATATATATATATATTTATTTATTTATTTTTATTTTTATTTACAGCTAATCTTTGTATTTTGCCAATTTTTTTTGCCTGAAATAAAGAACATGCTATTTTTCTTTTATGGTCCTTGAAATTACAGCTGTTTTACTGTGTGTGAACATGGTCTAACACTGAGGCCACATGTAGGGGTCACAATGTGGTTGAACACAATGCCGCCATGCAGTTTTTCCCACAAAACCGCACAGCCAATAACAATCAATTTGTAAACTTTATCAATTTGCGCCAATAAACGCATGTGATCGTAGTTTACTTAAAGGGGTACTCAGTTGCTAGACATCTTATCCCCTGTCCAAAGGAGATGGGATAAGATGTCTGATAGCGGGGTCCAGCTGCTGGGACCCCCCCGTTTTCCGTGCAGACACCCGGCGTTCTGAACAGTTTGTTCAGAACACTGGGTTTGGACGGCCATGTTTGTGACGTCACACCACGCCCACTCCATACATGTCTGCACGGAAATCATGGGGGTCCAAGCGGCCGGACCCCTTTGGCAGCAATGGAGTACCCCTTTAACTGCCTGGCTTCTTAGCTTCACCGTTAGAATTTCCTTACTGAATTCTGCATTGGAATTCTGCACAGAGATTTCACAGCAGCAGAACATTCTGAAAGGTGAACATAGCCTTAGAGGTTGCGTTCTCATATTCAGTTTTTTTATGCTGTTATATCCAAAATCAAGACTGGATTTAAAACAGTCTTTGGCTTAAAAATGTGTTAAAAAAAAAAAAAAAGCTTAACGTGGGAACTCTAAGGTTGCGTTTATGTTTGTGGATTTTGCTGAAGATTTTCTGCAGCTGATTTTGGTACCCACTGACTTTAAGATTCCGAGTGCGGCCGGCTAGGACTGTGGGGACACTGCAGTCTCCAATAGATTGCAACGTGTTCCGCAAGTATTTCCGACTGAAGAATGATCAACGCCATTCTTCAGGCGGAAATTTTCAAGCAGATTTTCCGTTCATAAATTCCGCTTCACAAATTTCGCTTCACAAATTCCGCTTCACAAATTCCGCTTCACAAATTCCGAAGTGTGAATGTGTGAACAGAAACCCATTCACTATACTATACATTTTAGTAAGCGGAATTTCTGCCTGCAATTTCAAAGCAGAATTGCAGGCGGAAATTCCGTAGAGTGAACCTAGCCTAATAGGTAGGGAAATCTGCAGCAATATTTGCATGTGTGGACGTACTCTAAAAAGTTTTTCCTAGTTACATGTGTTCTTTCTATTGTGTTTGCAGCATTATTTGTATATGTTCTCCCAGACTTTAATAAAACTTTCATTCCCCATATACATAATGTTCAGTTGTTATTGTAAATCTCAGTGAGGAAACCTTGGCGTCTTCTGTTGTACAGAGGAAGTCTGGTTGTGTAATCTACTTTCGTTTCCCGCTGATTTAGTTTCCTACTTTCTCCATATGTGCGATGTGCTGCATACGCTGCAGGAGATTGGGACTCCCAAGTGATGCCTAAAACATGAAATGTACAAGAACACGCTTTTTTCTGGCTTACCGTGCCCCTTTGTTGGATTTGTAGGTTTATTTCAGTGTATTATGAGGACACCTTTGGCAGAAACGTATCTTTCCGAGAACAAAATAATCAGTCAGTTGAAATTCAACATGCCGGATCCTTCTCGCCCTGCCTTTCCTACATCAAGGGGCCTTGTTAGGTCTCCATACACATCAACGAAATCTAAGTCGATGTATCAAAAAAATTTACAATACAGGATGTTTTTCTGCTCCTCTTTGCAAATCTTCTCCAAGTCCTTAAGATTTTGAGGCTGACACTTGGCAACTCGAACCTTCAGCTTCACAGATTATTTATGGGATTAAGGTCTGGAGACTGACTAGACCACTTAACCTTAATGTGCTTCTCCTCGAGCCCCTCCTTTGTTGCCTTGGCCATGTGTCTTGGGTTATTGTCATGTTGGAATATACCACTCTCATGATCGTTGAAACTTCATCTTGCTTAAAGATCTTACATAGAGCCCTCGACCGAGGGAGATTGACAGATAAATTGCTCGGTGATGGTCTTGTAGCCCATTCCAGCCTTGTGTAGGTCTACAATCTTGTTTCTGACATCCTTGGATGGCTCTTTGGTCTTGGCCATGTTGGAGAGTTTGGAATCTGATTGATGGATTGATTGACTCTGTGGACAGGTGTCTTTTATACAGATAACAAACTGAGATTAGGAGCACTCCCTCTAAGAGATCTACCGATCTATCTCAAAACTAACTATCTATCTATCTATCTATCTATCTTTCTATCTTTCTCATATCTATCTATATATCTATCTATATACAATAGGAAGAAGCAGCACAACCACTCTTATGACAAACGGTGGTGGGCGCAAGCAAGTAAATTTCCCAGGTCACGGGTCATAAATGATATCCACACCAAAATGAAAAAATCCTGCAGCACTCCGAATTGTGTGAAACTTTATTGTAGTTTATTCACCCAAAGTCATGGCGACATTTCGGCTGCCCACTTGCAGCCTTCCTTAAGCATGAAGCAAGTGGGCGAAACGTCGCCATGACTTTGGGTGAATAAACTACACTAAAGTTTCATGAAATTCGGAATCCATCTGTCTATCTCATATCTATCTATCTCATATCTACCTCCTATCTATATGTCTATCTATCTCATATCTATCTCACATCTATCTATCTATCTCATATATATCTATCTATCTATCTCATATCTATCTATATATCTCATATTTATCTATCTATCTCATATCTATCTAACTATCTCATATCTAGCTATCTCATATCTATCTATCTCATATATATCTATCTATCTTATATCTATCTATCTCATATCTATCTATCTATCTATCTATCTATCTATCTCTCTATCTATCTCATATCTATCTATCTATCTCATATCTATCTATCTCATATCTATCTCCTATCTATATATCTATCTCATATCTATCTATCTATCTATCTCATATCTATCTATCTATATATCTCACATCTATCTCATATCTATCTATCTATCTATCTATCTATCTAGATATCCAATAAGAACAGCACCTCCAGAAATGTATAGAAAAAAAGAAATCGGGGTGCCCGCATATTCTGAACCTCGGTCCACTGGTTCCTCAATGCATACAAAAATATAGAAGCAGCACACCACAGGTAGATTTCAAAGGAACGGTGAGTTTATTCCATGATGTGAGAGACTACGTTTCTCCAGCCTCACGCTTGAGAAAGCCAGCGTGAGGCTGGAGAAACGTAGTCTCTGACATCATGGAATAAACTCACCGTTCCTTTGAAATCTACCTATAGTGTGCTGCTTCTATATTTTTGTATCTATCTATCTATCTCACATCTATCTATCTATCTCATATTTATCTATCTATCTCATATCTATCTATATATCTAAACAAGGATAAGTTCGCCAGCACATACTGATACCAAACTACTGCACGGACCTGGCATACAGGTGCACGCTGCTAGGCTGAATATACACAAACAGGAGAATACAGCAGCACACTGCTAGCACAAAGATACAGATGAAACATGAAATGCTATATTGCTACAATGCAAAAAATGAAAAAATAGAGGTACTTTGCTCACCATTTGGCCAAATAGTTTGGACCATCCCACCACGAAAAGGTGACCTCATTGGGACTGACCCTGCACTGTGAATGTGCCTCTGTGCAATCAGTTACCAGGCTGGATGTTCCAGACTTTACAAGCCTGGTAACTGATTGCACATAGGCATATTCACAGTGTAGGGTCCGTCCCAATGAGGTCACCTTATCGTGGTGGGATGGTCCAAACTATTTGGTCAAATGGTGAGCAAAGTACCTCCATTTTTTCATTTTTTGCATTGTAGCAATATAGCATTTCATGTTTCATCTGTATCTTTGCGCCAGCAGTGTGCTGCTGTATTCTCCTGATTGTATCTATATATCTAACTATCTCATATCTAGCTATCAATCGATCGAACTATCTATCTGTATGTATAGAATAGAGCAGGCAATGCTGCGCTGGGATGTATAGATTTCTATTACTTATAGTGCAGTTTGCTAAATGGAACATCTGTGTGAGATAAAAACCAGCTTAAAAAAACCAGAGGACATTTTTTGGGGAAAAAAATCTGATAGTTGGGTAAAATGAGAAACTACATAAAAGTTTTGGATGAAAAGGGAATATATATTAGTCATACAAAGCTAGACTGCAAGGACCTGGCGGTCTCTAGCTTCCTATTACATGTTATAATAATTATTTACATTTTTATCTATATATTTTAACCATCAAACGATGAAGCTTTATTGAAAAATCAGGTAATACAAGCACAGTATGGAAACATGGGTAAGAACAAAGGATCCGCAGATCCAACAATAAACAAACATTCCAGGTTTACATAGTAAGATAGTAATATAAAATCCACGGAGCAGAGTACCCGCATCAAATACAAAGAACATGAAAGGACTCGTGGCATTCAGGTGAGTGGATACATCATTTAAACAAAACATACCGCCCCCCAACCCCCCCTCCCCCCCCCCCCCCCCCTGGCAAACCCCGGCAAGCCTCAATAAAGCGTAAAGGTATGGGACATGTTGGGACAGTATGAGGAGGCCAACCATGGTTCCCACAGAGTATTAAAGCCCTCTACCCGATCTTCCTGTATGGCCGACAACTTTTCATTGAGCATGATAGCATTAATCCTGTCTATCACTATAGAGAAGTGTAAATCTGCTTTCTACCACTGCGTCGCAATATGGATGCGGGACGCCATAAGGACATGTTGGGAGAGCTTGAATGTGCGAAACACCATTTGGGAGGGTTTATGGCTCAACAGGCAAAAAGCAGGGGTGCGTGGGATCCGAGCCTCTAACATGGAGGAGAGCATGTCCAGAACCTGCGACCAAAACGATTGCACCACTGGACATGTCCACCATGTATGGTACATTGTACCCCTGGACAGACAGCCCCTAAAACACAATGGTGAGATTAAAGGATAGATGGCATGTAGGAGTGCAGGGACTTTATACGTGCGGTGAAGTATTTTCAACGATGTCTCCATTAGGGATACCTGCTAACTGCCCCTAGTTATAGCCGTACAGCACTCTCTCCACTGCGACATCGTTAGAGACTTATTGGTATCCCTCTCCCAGTCCAACATAAACTTCAACTTCGACTCTGCCGGGGGAGAGTTAAAGTGGGCATACAGGAGGGAGAGTAAACCCGTCGCAGCAGGAGTGTACAACATATGTCTCTCAAATGAAGTAGGGGTGACGGGTGTGCGATGTGGGATACAAGAGTTATAATAGGAGAGAATCTGGCGGGCCCTAAAAAACTCTGACATGGGCAACTCGTAGTGTTGGTACAAAGATTCCAGAGTATGCAATGATTGGCCCCTCAGGAAATGGTGCATACAGAATAAGCCCTTCCCATGCCACCACCGAAAGGAGAGGGGAGTACAGCCAGGAAGAAAGGAAGAGTTAGAAAGAAATGGAAGCAAAGGAGACGGAGTAGACTGCAGGAGATATATAAAACGGACCTGACGCCAGAGAGACAAAGCATACATCGTAACTTGTGCGGAGGAGGGCAGGCGGGACGCTATTGGAGTAGTGGACCACATCAAGACAGACAAAGAGTGCGGAGCAACCAGCGCCTCCTCCAGACCTACCCACCTCGGGGCGCCCCTCTTAATATTAATTTGGGCCAATTGAGCGCTGTGCGCTGCGTTGTAATATTTAAGGAGATTGGGAACCGATGCTCCTCCTAGCTTCTTATTGTAGTGCATTACCGCCCTCCTAATCCTAGGTCTCTTATTAGACCAGATATACTGAAATACTATCTTCTGAAAGGCATCCAGGTCCCCCTTGCTAATCGGTATAGGGAGCGTCCTGAACAAGTATAACAAACGCGGTAATATCACCATTCTAATTATAGTTACCCTCCCCATCCATGATATATAAGGGTAGTCCCACTTCGACAGATCCTCTTTCAGCGTTTTATACATAGGAGCGTAATTTGCTTGATATAAGGTGGCGAGTGAGTCGGTTAGCCGAACTCCCAGGTAAGTAAGGCCCCTAGAGGAGTCCCTGTACCCAAAATTAAGCAGCACTAACTGTCGAACCCGATCTGGCACATTACAAAACATCACCTCCGATTTAGCTGTATTTACCTTCAGCCCAGACACTACGGAGAAAGTATCCAAAACCGAGTGCAAGTTGGGAAGAGAGACAAGTGGACCGGTCAAGGTGAGCAAAAAATCATCTGCAAATAGATTGCATTTGTATTCCTTGTCCTCCACCCCCACGCCCCTAATATTGGCATTGGATCTTATATGAGCCACCAGTGGCTCCATGGCCAGAGCAAACAGTGCAGGAGACAACGGGCAACCTTGACGGGTGCCTCTCTGTATTTCCAGGGGCGCAGGGGTGGTGGACGGAATTTTGAGGAAAGCCCTGGGAGAAGAGTATAGATGACGCAATACAGTTATGAAAGGTCCCGTAAAACCGAAGGTATGAAGTACAGAAAACAAGTAAGGCCATGTCACACTATCGAAGGCCTTTTCAATATCCAAGGCCAGCGCTAGCATGGGGGTCCTAGAAGTGGTGGACCAATGGATCAGATTAATAATTTTGCGCACATTATCTGGAGCCTGCCTCCCCGGGACAAAACCCACCTGGTCGGAATGGACCAGGGAGGGCAGGAACCTATTCAGCCAGGCAGCCAAAATGGACGTCAGCAATTTAGTATCTATATTTAAAAGGGTGATTGGCCGGTAATTAGCAGGTTGCAGGGGGTCTCTATGTGGCTTAGGCAGCACCGTAATATGGGCATCCAAAAATTCACTGGGGAGCGGGGCAGGGGTTCTCATAGAATTAAACAAGGCCACCAGATGGGGGATTAGGTGTTTAGCAAATTTTTTATAGTATGCGGCCGAAAAACCATCCGGCCCGGGTGACCTGCCATTCTTAAGATGTTTAATCGCATCTTCCACCTCCTCAGCAGTAAATGGGCCATTCATAATTTCCAGAGCGTCAGAATCCAAGGTAGGAAGAGCCAAGGAAGCAAGGTAGGAGGAAACCGAAGGGACAGAGGTAGAAGAATCAGATGGGGGAGAATACAAAGAAGAGTAAAAGGAATGGAAAGCAGAGTACACCAAGTCCGGGTTAGAGGTAGTCACACCAGGGCGAAGTCGCACTGCATGCATTCTATTATAGGAGGTAGTATTACGTAACATTGACGCCAACAGGCGGTCTGGTTTATTCGCATACCTATAATAAGTGGACCGAGTCCATCGGATAGCTTTGTCCACCTCAAAAGAGAGCAATGCATCCAGCTGCACCCTAGTGCGCCTAATCTCAGCATACAGAAACATAGAGGGGGACAGCTGGTGAGCAAAGGTCAGGCGGAGCAATTTAGCTTCTAAAGCAACCCTAGTCGCTGTGCGGTCTTTTTTAAGATATAATTCGCCCCACGCATATAGGACTTATGGACCAGCCACAGCTAATACGGCCCACTTGCTGACCCCGAGTTAACATGAAAGTAATCAGACAGCTCAGTATCTAACTGTGTACTAACCCTGGGAATGGTAAGTAAGGACTCATTTAGCCTCCAGCGGAAAGGGACTGTGGAAGGCTTAGCTAAATGGAACACTGCCAGCACTACATCATGGTCCGACCAGGCACAGGGCACATGTCTCGCGTACAGCAGGGAGGGTAGCAGTGGTGTGTTAGCCAATATCCAATCAATGCGTGTTTATACGTGTGCTGGGATTGAGAGTAATAGATATAGCCCCTCGCTCTCCCATTGTGTTCTCGCCAAACATCTGCTATGTGCGTGTCACTGAATAGCCCCTGTACCTGTCGCTGCCGGATCCCGGATCTACGAAGCGGGGCGGTATGGGAGCGATCCAAGTCACTGTGGTACACAAAGTTAAAATCACCTGCCCAAATCAGCCAGTTGTATCTCATAGACCCGAGCAGCGGACATAATGTACTAAAAAAAGAAATAGGGTCAGTAGTGGGTGCATACGAGTTAACGACACACAACTGTTTATCATACAATGTCCCTTGCAGTATCACATATCGGCTATCAGGATCAGTGGTTATAGTACTCACATCGAACGGCAGTGCGTCATTAAGAAAAGTAATGACTCCTCTACTCTTAGAAGGGAAGGTGGACAGGAAGTAACGTTTGTATGATCTATGAAAAAACCTCGGGTGGGAGGCAGGGGTGCAGTGAGACTCTTGGAGGCATATAATATCAGGGCGTAGCTTTGCATAGTCTCTAAATGATTTACTAGGTTTGTGGGGGGAATTAAAGCCCCTCACATTATGTGATATAACCCTACACATTGTGACCAATCAGCACTATGCAGGGGGAGGACAGGACAGGGTCCCATAGATAAACAGAACAATAATGCAAAACATCACCCACCACGGTCAGTAAATGTCCATATGAACAGGCATCCCTCCGATAAGACCTGGAAACAACAAAAAGACAGACAACAAAACACAAACCAAACTGACAAACAAAAAAACAAGTCCAAGTGGGAAGTACGGGTCCGGTCCGTCCGGGGCCCATCATACTTCCAAGTCCCCTGTAGGGGTGGTGAGGTCACACTATTCCGGACTATGCACCGCCATCTGCACATAGGTCCAAGTCCCATCCGAGGCGAAAAGGTTCAGATGTATAGTTCAGACAGTGAGGCAAAGAATACAGGAAACATACAAGAATGGCACCTTGTCAGTTGGAGCAGACCACGAGGCTCACGGGGCAAGCAATTGCAGTCCTGTCACTCAGGTAAATGTTCCTAGGTCAGGTGTGCTTCTTAGGCTTGGCAGGCCTGGTCACCGGAGTCCAGGTACGAGTTGGACGGCGGACCCTCTGTGGGAGCGGCGGCAGATCCACGGGCTGGATGTTTTCGGCTTTCAAGGCCACAAGCGCTTCTTTCAGAGTGCGGAGCAGGTAGGAACGGCCATTTAGTTGAAAGGAGAGGGAGAAAGGGGACCCCCACCTGTATCTCACCTTCCTCTGGATAAGCGCCAATGTTATGGGTCTGTACTCCCGGCGACGTGCTAGCGTGGAGGGAGCGAGATCGGAGTAGAGCTTCGCAGTGGGCGGCAGGCCCGGCAAAACCGCCAAATCGCGGGCAGCGAGCAGCAGCACATCCCGCACCTCCGGATAATGCAATTTTAGGACAATGTCCCTTGGGAGCTCAGCGTTTTTGGGCCTAGCCAGAGCCCTATGGATCCTGTCAAATCTCAGCAGTTCAGGTTCGAGCTGGGGTGCCAACTCAGAAAACAGGTCGGTAAGTACCTTGGTTAAGTCCGTAATCGACTCCGGCAGTCCCCTCAGTCGCAAGTTAGCCCTCCGTGACCTATTCTCCAGGTCTTCCAGCTTGTATTCCAGGGCCGCCATCTTATCCGCCTGTTCGTCCAAGTCCCGCCGATCCACATCCGCCAGTTAATCTATTTTTGCCTCATTATCCGCCACCCGCTGAGTCAGCTCCTGGATCTGTGACGAGAACGTGGCTACCGCCTGCGAAAGCTCGGCTTTAAACATCTTCTGTATATTGCGGTACAGAGCAGTCGGCGTGAGGTCATCTGGTGGAGGCAGGGCCTCATCCTCAGAGTTCTCCTCCGACATGAGGGAGCTCGCGGCGGCCATCTTGGATTTCGTCCCTGTTCTGAACAAGTCAGGAATAGATTGAGAAAGGCCGTGTGAAAGGTTCTGGAGTTTCCTCCTAGAGGAGCGGGAGACACTCATGGTATCCTCGGTGAGCTTGGATTAGCTGAGAAGCCATGTTAAGGCGCTGAAAATGGCGGTAGGTGCACAGCCGGCACGGAGCTCACATGAGATGCGACTTCCTCAGTGAGCCGCGCGCATGCGCCCCCTTATCTATATATTTTAATTAATGTATTAACATTCTACTACATAGGTATTTTTATTACTTAAAGGTCTGCTTATTTGTATGATTACATTTCCTTTTATTTTCCTTGGGTATTGGGCTAGCTGTACCTCAGTAATTAAAAAAGTGAAGTGAGCTGCACTCGACTATTAGAATATCATGAATATATATATATATATATATATATATATATATATATATATGTGTGTGTGTGTGTGTGAAGTCCCAGTACGGGATATGCTCTTACAGTCCTGTCTGGTTGAGTACCTGTACGTCCTCAGGGCTCACCTGCAGTGTTCCCCCATAATGTATATAAGTTATGTACTAAGGGTAAAGGACCTTTGATATGGTCACATGGTTGTTAGTCACATGATAAGGGTTGTCACATGTTCAAGTCATATGTTTTGTTACCCAGAGAGCACCAGATGACCCGCAGTGGGCCTATGGGCTCCTTGCTCAGCCCCCTTTATAAGAGGAGGAGGTACTACAATCACTGTATTAGATCCTGAGGTCAAGTCCAGTCCAGACGTCTCAGAGCCAGTGTCCAGCACATCTGGAGGCCTCAAGCCTAAATTGCAGCCACAGATCTGTAAGTCAAGTCATCTTTGTCTGCTGTCACTATCTTCAGACAACTCAAGTCAGTTATAGTCAGTGTGGCTGCGCTAAAGTCTGTCAAGTCCCAGCAAGCTGCGAAGTCCCTCGTGTTTCTGGTCACCTCTTTGGGAACCATACTGCCCTGTAAAGACTGTTAGACCTGTTCAACTTCAGTGAAGCTACCGTTAACATTAACCTAGCCTTGGACTATTATTTACCCCTGCCTAACCTAGGAGTAACAGGATTACCTTCGGGTGGTTACATAGGCGAACCCCACCCTGGCAGCACGAACACTACTGGGTTAACACCATCTGCCCCTACACCTCACATCTCACCTCCCATGGCTCACCACATATATATATATATATATATATATATATATATATGTGTGTGTGTGTGTATAGAACAAATAAAGTTGTTGAGAAATATTGAGAAATCGCTGTGTTTCCTAATCCTGTGGTAGATTATAAAATGTTTATGTAACAAAGAGGAAGGAAAAGGGAGTTAGTATATCTCATCCTGGTCTCTGTATTCTTACCCAATGTACCTAAAATAAAAACAAACCAAAACACATATATGGTCGTAGCAGCAATATCATAACACTAAGTTATTTGTTGGAAGAACACAATTTTGTCAAACTGTGAAATTTGACGTAGGAGTTTATGGGGCCTACTTTACTTTACATAGGTTATCCCAAGAATAATGAGTATCACATACAGTAGCCATAAAAAGTTGGTAACTTGCTTAAAGGAGTAGTCCAGTAGTGAACAAGTGGTGAATAACTTATCCCCTATCCTAAGGATAGGGGATAAGTTGCAGATGGCGGGGGGTCCGACCACTGGGGCCCCCGCGATCTCCTGTACGGGGCCCCGACAGCCCACGCGAAGGGGGCGTGTTGACCCCCGCACGAAGCAGTCAACACTATGGCAGAGCCGGAGTGCTGCCTTCGGTAATCTCCGGCTCTGCCATAGCGATGTATTGAAGGGGCGTGTCAGCCGCCGCTCCGTGCAGGGGTCGACACCCGCTATCTGGTCGGAGAGCCTGGCCCCCGTACAGAGAGATCGCAGGGGGCCCCAGCGGTCGGACCCCCTGCAATCTCAAACTTATCCCCTAGCCTTAGGATAGGGGATACGTTTTTCACCACTGGACTACCCCTTTAACTTGCTTTTCATTGGGGGTCCGACCACAGGGACCCCCCCATTGACCATGAGACTGGAGTTCTATTCTCCTGAGTGAATGGAGTGGCAGCATGCATGTTCAGCCACGGTTCACTCTCTTTTTTGGGCCACAAAACCTAGCAGTAGTGCCCTTTGAGCCCTTAGGGTACGCTCACATAAAACTAATCCGTAGTGGATTTTGATACCATTGACTTCAATGGGTCATATAAAGGGATGCTTTATTATATTTGTAAAAACACTTTTATACTTTTTTTTTTTTAGACTTTTTTACTGCCCCTAAGGGACTTTTATAAGCAATCCTTCAACTGCTTATAAAGTACATTGAAATTAGATAGTATTGCAGTGTACTGTCAATCAGTAATCTACTAGTACGGCCTGCTTATGACATGCTGTCATAGCAGATATAAAATGGCAGCCACAAAGGCCATGCCATTCAGTTGATACCACATAAATACGTTGTCGGGTTGCGATCAGACCCTAAAACTGCCCGACATGCAGTGACTAACTGCCTAGATCAGCAGTCTTCAAACTGTGGCCCTCCAGCTGTTGCAAAACTACAACACCCAGCATGCCCGGACAGCCGTTGGCTGTCCGGGCATGCTGGGTGTTGTAGTTTTGCAACAGCTGGAGGGCCACAGTTTGAAGACCACTGGCCTAGATGATCCTGTCAGCACTGATGACACCATCTAGACCAGCGCTGTTCAGACTATGAGGCAGGCCTCACCAGTAATAGGACCCTCAAGTTGTTGGTGAATCTGTGTCAGATACTGCAGCTCAGTTTCATTCTAATAAATGCATCTAAGCTGCAATACCTGACCCAGCCTGTAGATGTTGTTGATGTTTTTTAAAAATTATTATTATTTTTTTTTAAAGGAAGTGTGGTATCCCAGAGCGGAGTCATCCTTTGCTACTCTGGACACTGTTTGGATGGGTGCTGCCTCCAAGGTCTCCAGCTTTGTCACAAGTGTATTACAATGCATATGTGTTTTTCTGTGTCTTTAACTATTGCCTGCATGCACTGAGCCTGATAAATGTAGGGGGTAACCTTTTCCCGAAGCCTTATCTTTAAAGGGGTTATCCTGGAATAGAAAAACAGAGCTACTTTCTTTAAAAAAAAATAAAAAATAATGTAAAAACCTTTAAAGGGTACCTCTCATCAAATAAACTTTTGATATATTTTAGATTAATGAATGTTGAATAACTTTCCAATAGCATGTTAATGAAAAATATGCTTCTTTCTATTGTATTTTTCCCGATCAGTCCTGTCAGCAAGCATTTCTGACTCATGCTGGAGTCCTAAACACTCAGAGCTGCCAGCCTGCTTTGTTCACAGCCAAACAGGCTGTGAACAAAGCAGGCTGGCAGCTCTGAGTGTTCTCCTTTGTGAACAAAGCAGACTGGCAGCTCGTAGTGTTTAGGACTCCAGCATGAGTCTGAAATGCTTGCTGCCAGGACTGGTAGGGAGACCCCTAGTGGTCATTTCTTCAAAGTGGAAAATTAAATAGAAAGAAGCATATTTTTTAATAACATGCAATTGTAAAGTTATTCTGCATACATTAATCTATAATATATCAAAAGTTTTTTTGATGAGAGGTACCCTTTAAAGATTGATATAGATTTTTTGCCCTGGAACCTTCAGGGATCTTTTTTGTTTCATAAGTTGTAAAACCACACACAACCTGGAGACAGACGTGGAGCTGTTTTTGAAAGAAATTAGCTGTGTTTTTCTATTCCTAGATAAACCCTTCAATGTACAAGATCTGGTAACATGTCACATGTTCACCCCTCAGCCTATGGGGCTTTGGGCTGTCCTGTCTTCACCCCAATCCCAGGGATAGAGGGGAGGATACTAAAAGCACATGGTACAGTTAGTCTGGCTTTATCCAGGAAAGAGAACACCAAATCCTGCACCTCTCTCAGCTTTCAACGTTCCAGTCTTCAATATTACAGCACACTGCAACCTGTCTAGCATGTCCCACTACAAGGGTACCACGAACGGTGGCATTAGGTACAAATGCAGACCTGACAGGCCCTCTTGCACAGTTAAGACTAGGTGTGACTATTGCTTAGGACCTGGCCTAGTCGACCGACGGATTCACATCTGGGGATTCCTTTCTGGATGTACTCCAAGAAGCCTGTATCTCGGATTAACCAAGGAAATGTTAATAACGGAGGGGATCTTTGCATATTCTTATCATGGCACACTCCCGTGAAGACCCCTAAAGTATGCACATATTTATTGGACATTAGCTAGTCTACAGCCAAGTCTCAATTCTTCAGTCACAAGTCTTATCCCAAAGTACAATGGAGAACAAGTCAGGCCAGTGAATACTCAAACCTCTGAAAGTAACATGTAACACAAGGAAGAGAAACAGACTACATCTCAGGAGGACTAAAAGTCTCAAAATAAACAAACCTCAGATCTACCAAATTACTCCAAGACTATGACAGTATCAAATTACCAGTTACTTCTAAACTACCAAATATACCTCAAATTCTGTATTCCCAAATCTGCATCTATTTAAAATTTTCATTATTCCCCTGTATTGCAACTGCATCAAAAGTAAAGAGCAAGTTGTTATCTATTAACGCAGGCTTTTGAGGTATTCTTTTCCCAGGGCCTTGGGATGGATTTGAGTTAAATTGAAGTAGTGGTTACTGGGAACAGTTATCTAAATATAGGGTTGCACCACTCCTGCCATGTGACACTACAACTCTCATCATTCATGATTTACTACAAACACAACCCTACTTCTGGCATCATGACTTGACATTTGCGCAATCGAAAAGTAAGCCAAGTATCTTTATTTACCATCAACATCCAGCCATACCACAAAAGTGTCCATGTTTTTCTAGGCCTGTATGACGTTTTTAAACTGTAGGGCCACTACCCTGGCATGACACAGCTCATACTGGGCTGGGGGCAGCTCATTGATGCTCCTAAATAAGGTTCAGCCCCCAAGTAGTGGGATTATTACAAGTGGGACAGAGGTTGGACATGAAACATGTTGCCCAGAGATGCTCATAGGCCTACATCAGGGTAGGGTACACACATGACAGATTTCCCACAACAATTCGACCATGAATCTGCGGTGAAATGTTACCATATTTTAGAATAGATGTGCAGACCATTCTTGTTTCTAAGATGCTATACTCCCTCACCTCCCTCCATCAGGCGCTTTTAAATTTTGCCTAGAGACTAGTTGTTGTTTTTTTTGCAGAGTCCAAGGTCCAACAGAAAGAATGAAAAACAAAGCATATACACGCTTATTGTACAAGCAGGTTACACAATAGAGATGTTTTTGAAATCCAGTTCTCTATTTGCAGAGCTTCATGACATTAAGTCATCCAGTCTTTAATAGGTGATGGTCTATCCCCAATCACTATAAGATCGGTGGGAAATCTGACTTCTGGCCTCACCTGGAGCCCCTCTGAATGCCTCCGAAAGAGCTTCACCCCTTACCCTTGGTAGCCTGATGAAAGGACTTGCCATTTATTTTTTATTTTTTTTTATCAAACAAAACCTCTATTAGCTCATCAAACTCTGGTCCACTTTTTTAAACATAAAGGTCACACAAGCTTATTTTTCCATATAACATCTACTTGTCAGACCTTAAAGGGGTTATCCAACACACGGTGACTTTAGTACTTATCTTCCAGACAGTAATGGACATGCTTTGGAAGGATCCGTGCTTGTCTTGGGGCTAAGTGGCTGTGTTGTGAGTCCACCATAACCCTGCTGCTTTCTTTCTGTAAAATGGCTATTTCCTGTTGGAGTTCCCTACCTCCAACTAAAAATCCCAGGATCCCGTGTTTCTAGGTGGGAGATTCCTTCCATTCGTGCTGTGCTTGAAACTACAATTCCCAGCAGCCCTGTGGAGAATGATCCCCACCCAGCGGGGACTCTACCCATTGCTGCACAGACAGGCTCCCTCTCAACACCTGACTAGTGATGTAATGTCTGGGGCTGCACTTCAACATGGGAAAAGCCTGAGACAATGGGAAAAGCCTGAGCCTGAGACAATGTTCATTTTGTATGCTGCTAAAAAGAATGTACTTCTGGCTCTATAGAGTCTATAGATATTAGCAGCAGCTACTTGGTTACCTCTAAGAAAGACACCGTTGGGTCTTTTGCCCATAGGATCCTTGAGATTACAGACATCATATAGGAAGGTCTTAATAGACAAATTGGCATGGTTACGTCCACCTGGGGGTCACTCGCCAGGAAGTATTTGTTAGAGGTTCTCTGACTGGATTGTCTGAATAAGCTTGGTACCTTCTCAAGTTAAAGGCTGGTGCGGTCTTCCTCATCAGAGGAAGAATGAGCCTTGCCAATGATTAGGGTTCTGGACAACTTGTTACTGTGGTCACTGCCCTTCTGGGTGGTCTCCAGGTCCTCTGACTGAATTGCACACATGGAACCTTCTCAACTTCTCAACCTTGTCAAGGACTGTAAGGTCAGTGCTGGGTATTTGATTTGGTTTGGTTGATATGGCTTGAACTCCTGACATTTCTATGGAGTGAAGGCATAAGTTCATCCTCTATCTCATTTATAGACGAACCTACAAAGCCTGTGACCCAAATGACCCTATCTGGAGTAGAGGGCTAGAAGAGGGGTGAATAGGGGTACAACTGCAGAAATATAGGGAAACATAGCAGTCAGGCAGAGGTGCTTTCCTTATCTAAAAGAAATAAATAAGTAATTGACCATCATAAAATAATAGAGGAAGTAATCTCATAAAGAATACTTTAAAGGGGTATTCCAGGCAAAAACTTTTTTTTTATATATCAACTGGCTCCGGAAAGTTAAACAGATTTGTAAATTACTTCTATAAAAAAATCTTAATCCTTCCAATAGTTATTAGCTTCTGAAGTTGAGTTGCTATTTTCTGTCTAACTGCTTTCTGATGACTAACGTCCCGGGAGCTGTGAAGTTCCTATGGGGATATTCTCCCATCATGCACAGCTCCCGTGACGTGACATCATCATTGAGCAGTGAGACAGAAAACTTCAGAAGCTAATAACTATTGGAAGGATTAAGATATTTTAATAGAAGTAATTTACAAATCTGTTTAACTTTCCGGAGCCAGTTGATATATAAAAAAAAGTTTTTGCCTGGAATACCCCTTTAAAGTATTCTTTATGAGATTACTTCCTCTATTATTTTATGATGGTCAATTACATATTTATTTCTTTTAGATAAGGAAAGCACCTCTGCCTGACTACTATGCTTCCCTATATTTCTGCAGTTGTACCCCTATTCACCCCTCTTATAGCCCTCTCTCTACTCCAGATGTTTTTGCCTGGAATACCCCTTTAAGCTGCAGTTATAGAAGGAACAGCAAGATAGACAACACAACACTGTTGTGAACTGTTTATGTCATAGAAAACAAGTTATAGTTATCGTAAAGGAGAAATCTCAGCGGCCGCCAGCCGCAGCAGGGAGCTCTCTCTAGTGACTGGCGTCGGAGAACCCGCAGCGTGAAATACACTGGGGATGCGCTACGTGTGACCCTACCCTTCACACGTACAGTATCCTGCACATATCTGATGTGCAGGATTTTATGCTGCAGATTTCCGTGTGAACTAACTGAACACAGTGTGAACTAACTGAACACAGCTTCAAATCTGCAGCTTCAAATCTTCGCAGGAAACTTTCCGTGTGGATACACCCTGAATAAAAAAATAAATAAAAAAAAAGTGGTGTCCCGGTACCGAACCTAGTTCTGTACCATCCTTAAGTCCCCTCAGGAAGAGTCCCTTAGGTCCACAGGGCTCTCATGCAGGGCTTCGCCCGGATCAAGTGTCTTGTATAAATGCCATGTGCCTTGACTCCGCCCATTGGTCCGCCCTTTGACACGCCCACCTTATTACTGGGGTGCCATACTGTAACAAGCCCTCTCCTCACGTACTTAGCTTACTACTGGGGTAACACACTGTAACAAACCTCCTCATCATGCTGCTTGCTGAGCAAATGGTTCGGATGATGGTTGTTTAACTTTCTTGCGGCAAGCTGAGCGGCGCCCCTCGTCAAGAGGGCGCTCTAGGTGCCTGCCTATTTTGCCTATAATAACAGTAGAACTCCAAGATGTAGACAGGATACATGGGCGCTCGACAACCAGGTAGCAGGATAAAATGATTAATCACCCATAATGCAACGCGTTTCACAGCACAGCTGCTTCATCAGGCATTGCCTGATGAAGCAGCTGTGCTGTGAAACGCGTTGCATTATGGGTGATTAAACATTTTATCCTGCTACCTGGTTGTCGAGCGCCCATGTATCCTGTCTACATCTTGGAGTTCCACTGTTATTTTAGCTATTTCTGACGAGACGAGGAGCGGCTGCTGACACCTCACTTATTCATTTTCTACATCTTGTCCCATTGTTGCACTTGGTGGAGTGTAACTTACTGTGGTAAGAGCAATATCCACCTTTACCTATTTCTCTGTGCAAGAAACAGTATCACACTATGGAGCGCTGTCTGCCTTTTGTTTTATTTTGCCTATAGGCAGAGCCGGCCCCAGGACCAATTTGAGTGTACAGCGCTGCAGAATCTGTGTGCCCTATAGAAACAATATAAAGAGTTACTATAACAAGTCCTTGCCGTAGGAATGCCATGTAAATGTCTTTTTGTTATTTACAAGTCTCGGAGCAAGCGCCCAGCCCTTCGCTGTTTTCTTTTAGTTAATATATGCAGCTTCAGTCTGAGCCCTTGTACTGCGCGTAATTCCATCTAACCCCTGGGAGATCACCGCGCAGCACTAAACTAGACGCCATTCCTTCCCAGCCTACTTCCAGGTAAGTGCAATCCAAACTGGAACGTGACAAAACGTATCCGACAGTGAAGGGTAGTCACACGTGTGAGTCTGTGGCATGAGTGTGAAGCTCACTAACATCCTGCAGGTCACTAGTACACAATGCCCACAGTGCACCGAGAGAGGGGGGGAGGAAGGAGGTTGGCCGGGGAGGAGACTGGGACTCTGTCATTCCTTAATACTTTACGCAACTTTTAGAAAAAAAAAAACAGCAAGACATGAGTGAGTATGAGGAACAGCGTGTGTTTACAAGTACTGATACCGTCTGCTGCTGGGGTTCTGCCATTTAAAGTGGAATCACATGTGTGCCCTGCAGTCCCTGGCATTAGGTGAGTGGGGTATGGGCACCATCCAAAACATTGCGGGGGAAGGAATGTTCATGCCTGGGGGGGACACACTGCTTGAAGGATTCTTAAAGTGGCTGTTACGTAATACTGAGACACACTGAGGGGTCTGGCGTCTCATTCAAACTTTTACGTCATTAATTTAACATTCCTTCTGTAATCGCGGAGAATTTTTATTATTTTTATTTTTTTTCAAAAAGTTAAACTTTATTCAAATTTTTTATTCGAATAGATTTGAACAATTTAAAGAGATAGATGTTACTTCGGATAACTGTCAATTTTTATTTCTACTATTATTATTTTATTTAATTTATGTTTAATATTGTCTTTTTTTTTTTCTTTTTCTCTTTTTTTTTTTTAAGGGTACATTCCCACACGGCGTATTTGCTGCGTATTTGCTGCTGCGTATTTTATTTTCTCTGTTGAAGTCAATGGGTAGTAAAATACGCAGCACCAAGTACGCAGCAAATACGCAGCAAAATACGCCGTGTGGGAACGTACCCTTAAGTTGAAAATATTTTTGTTGGAATCTGGACAAAAATTCTTTCCATGAATGACCGGCTTACGGTTACCCTCTGGAATTGGTTAAGTGATTTAGAAATATGCTCAATGAAAAAAAGAAAAAGAAAGTTCTATACATTCCACATATGGGGGAGATTCATCAAGACCTGTACAGAGGAAAAGTCGCCCAGTTGCCCATAGCAACCAATCAGATCGCTGCTTTCATTTATCACAGGCCTTTTCAAAAAGGAAAGTAGCGAGCTGATTGGTTGCTATGGGCAACTGGTCGACTTTTCCTCTGCACAGGATTTGATGAATCTCCCCCATACTCTCTGCATCAGTTACCTTTTTGTTGTTGTTTTGTTTTGTTTTTTAAGATCTCTGCTTGCTGTCGTTGAATGAGGATCTTTGTTGTTTACTTGCTGGGGATATAAATAAGTTCTGGTCATATGTTCAAAGAAAGGTGCATGGCTTATTACAGTACAGCAGTGTTTCCCAACCAGGGTGCCCGCAGCTGTTGCAAAACTACAGCTCCCAGCATGCTGGTTTTGCAACAGCTGGAGGCACCCTGGTTGGAAAATACTGATCTACGTAATCAGATTTTGAAGTCCCTGAGTGCCTCCAGCTGTTGCAAAACCACCACTCTCAGCATGCTGGGAGTTGTAATTTTGCAACAGCTGGGGGCACCCTGGTTGGAAAACACTGCTGTACTGTAATACGCCATGCACCTTTCTTTGAACATATGACCAGAACCTATTTATATTCCCAGCAAGTAAACAACAAAGATCCTCCTTCAACGACAGCAAGCAGAGATCTTAAAAAAAACACATAGGTAACTGATGCAGAGAGTATATATGGAATGTGTAGACATTTTTAAAGTAATACTTATCTCAGTAATCAGATTTTGAAGTCCCTGAGTGCCTCCAGCTGTTGCAAAACTATAACTCCCAGCATGCTGGGAGTTGTAGTTTGGCAACACCTGGAGGCACCCTGGTCAGGAAACACAAACCTAAGGTCAGTAATCTAGCCTTAAAAGTTATACATATTCCGAATATACTCTTTGTATCAGCTACATATGGTTTTCAAGATCTCTGCTTGCTGTGGTTGAAGGAGGATTTTTGTTGTTTACTTGCTGGGGATATAAAATGGGTCCTCCTAGGTATATGATGCACAGAAAGTTGCATGGCTAATTACAGTACAGCAGTGTTTCCCAGCCAAAGGCTGTCTGAGCATGCTGGGATTTGTAGTTTTGCAACAGCTGAAGGCACCCTGGTCAGAAAATACTGATCTAAGTAATCAGTAGATCAGATTTTTAATCCCCCGAGGGCCTCCAGCTGTTGCAAAACTTCAACTCACAGCATGCCTAGGCAGCCATTGGCTGTATGAGCATGCTGGGAGTTGTAGTTTTGCAACAGCTGGAGGCACCCTGGTTGGGAAACACTGCAGTACAGTATAATATTCTCTAATACAATCTCACCAATTAGCCGTTTAACCATAGGGGGTGAAAAAGATGATGAAGCTTCCTCTTGTGTCACTGTTAGTCCTAGTATTATAGTCCACAAGGTTTATATGATAGATCAAAGAAAAAAAAAAAAAAAGCTAACTTAAGTTTACATGAATTAACTTAAAAAGTCACCAAATATGACATAAAGAAAAACATAATTCTTTTACAAAAGTTTTTATTGAATAACATTTATTAAAAAAAAATATTGCTATTGCATATAGTTGATAAGGTCGAAAAGGTGAAGTGTGGGACACTTCTCTGAATTTGTTTTTACTGGGGGGACCCTGACCCAACTCAATCCCCCACATATGCAGTAGGTAGTTTGCCCCCTTTATGTAGGACCCCATGTAGGTAGTTTGCCCCCTTTATGTAGGACCCCATGTAGGTAGTTTGCCTCCTGTATGTAGGACCCCATGTAGGTAGTTTGCCCCCTTTATGTAGGACCCCATGTAGGTAGTTTGCCTCCTGTATGTAGGACCCCATGTAGGTAGTTTGCCTCCTGTATGTAGGACCCCATGTAGGTAGTTTGCCTCCTGTATGTAGGACCCCATGTAGGTAGTTTGCCCCCTGTATGTAGGACCCCATGTAGGTAGTTTGCCTCCTGTATGTAGGACCCCATGTAGGTAGTTTGCTTCCTGTATGTAGGACCCCATGTAGGTAGTTTGCCTCCTGTATGTAGGACCCCATGTAGGTAGTTTGCCCCCTGTATGTAGGACCCCATGTAGGTAGTTTGCCCCCTGTATGTAGGACCCCATGTAGGTAGTTTGACCCCTGTATGTTGGACCCCATGTAGGTAGTTTGCCCCCTGTATGTAGGACTCCATGTAGGAAGTTTGCCCCCTGTATGTAGGACCCCATGTAAGTAGTTTGCCCCCTGTGTGTTGGACCCCATGTAGGTAGTTTGCCCACTGTATGTTGGACCTGATGTAGGTAGTTTGTCCCCAGTATGTAGGACCCCATGTAGGTAGTTTGTCCCCTGTGTGTTGGACCCCATGTAGGTAGTTTGCCCCCTGTATGTAGGACCTCATGTAGGTAGTTTTCCCCCTGTATGTAGGACCCCATGTAGGTAGTTTTCGCCCTGTATGTAGGACCCCATGTAGGTAGTTTTCGCCCTGTATGTAGGACCCCATGTAGATAGTTTGTCCCCAAAATGTAGGACCCCATGTAGGTAGTTTGCCTCCTGTATGTAGGACCCCATGTAGGTAGTTTGCCTCCTGTATGTAGGACCCCATGTAGGTAGTTTGCTTCCTGTATGTAGGACCCCATGTAGGTAGTTTGCCTCCTGTATGTAGGACCCCATGTAGGTAGTTTGCCCCCTGTATGTAGGACCCCATGTAGGTAGTTTGCCTCCTGTATGTAGGACCAGATGTAGGTAGTTTGTCCCCAGAATGTAGGACCCCATGTAGGTAGTTTTCCCCCTGTATGTTGGACCCCAGGTAGGTAGTTTGCCCCCTGTATGTAGGACCCCATATAGGTAGTCTGCCCCTGTATGTAGGACCCCATGTAGCTAGTTTGCCTCCTGTATGTAGGACCCCATGTAGGTAGTTTGCCCCCTGTATGTAGGACCCCATGTAGATAGTTTGCCCCCTGTATGTTGGACCCCATGTAGGTAGTTTGCCCCCTGTATGTAGGACCCCATGTAAGTAGTTTGCCCCCTGTATGTAGGACCCCATGTAGGTAGTTTGCCCCCTGTATGTAGGACCCCATGTAGATAGTTTGCCCCCTGTATGTAGGACCCCATGTAGGTAGTTTGACCCCTGTATGTAGGACCCCATGTAGATAGTTTGCCCCCTGTATGTTGGACCTGATGTAGGTAGTTTGACCCCTGTATGTAGGACCCCATGTAGATAGTTTGCCCCCTGTATGTTGGACCTGATGTAGGTAGTTTGTCCCCAGAATGTAGGACCCCATGTAGGTAGTTTGCCCCCTGTTTGTAGGACCCCATGTAGGTAGTTTGCCCCCTGTATGTAGGACCCCATGTAGGTAGTTTGCCCCCTGTATGTAGGAGCCCATGTAGGTAGTTTGCCCCCTGTATGTAGGACCCCATGTAGGTAGTATGCCCCCTGTATGTAGGACCCCATGTAGGTAGTTTGCCCCCTGTATGTAGGACCCCATGTAGGTAGTTTGCCCCCTGTATATAGGATCCCATGTAAATAGTTTGCCCCCTGTATGTAGGACCCCATGTAGATAGTTTGCCCCCTGTATGTTGGACCTGATGTAGGTAGTTTGCCCCTCTATGTAGGACCCCATGCAGGTAGTTTGCCTCCTGTATGTTGGACCTGATGTAGGTAGTTTGCCCCCTGTTTGTAGGACCCCATGTAGGTAGTTTGCCCCCTGTATGTAGGACCCCATGTAGGTAGTTTGCCCCATGTAGGAGCCCATGTAGGTAGTTTGCCCCCTGTATGTAGGACCCCATGTAGGTAGTTTGCCCCCTGTATGTAGGACCCCATGTAGGTAGTTTGCCCCCTGTATGTAGGATCCTATGTAGATAGTTTGCCTCCTGTATGTAGGACCCCATGTAGGTAGCTTGGCCCCTGTATGTAGGACCCCATGTAGATAGTTTGCCCCCTGTATGTTGGACCTGATGTAGGTAGTTTGCCCCCTGTATGTAGGACCCCATGTAGATAGTTTGCCCCCTGTATGTTGGACCTGATGTAGGTAGTTTGCCCCTCTATGTAGAACCCCATGCAGGTAGTTTGCCCCCTGTATGTTGGACCTGATGTAGGTAGTTTGCCCCTCTATGTAGGACCCCATGCAGGTAGTTTGCCTCCTGTATGTTGGACCTGATGTTGGTAGTTCGCCCCCTGTTGGTAGGACCCCATGTAGGTAGTTTGCCTCCTGTATGTTGGACCTGATGTAGGTAGTTTGCCCCCTGTATGTAGGACCCCATGTAGGTAGTTTGCCCCCAGTATGTAGGACCCCATGTAGGTAGTTTGCCCCCTGTATGTAGGACCCCATGTAGGTAGTTTGCCCCCTGTATGCAGGACCCATTGTAGGAAGCTTGTCCCCTGAATATAGGGCCCCCTGTAGTTAGCCTGTGCCCTGTAGTTAGCTTGCCCCTTAAGAAGCATTCTTTCTGTATATAGAACTCCCTGTAGGTAGCTTTCTCCTTGTAGTTAGCCTGCCCCCTGTAGGTAGGTTTTTCATTGTATATAGCCTCTTTTAAGTTAGTTGTCCCCCCCCCCTGTAGTTAGCTTGCCCCCTGTATATAGCCCCCCTGTAGTTAGCTTGCCCCTATAGGTAGATTTTTCCCTTGTATATATCCCCTCTGTAGTTAGCCTGCACCTGTAGGTAAGTTTTCCTTTGCATAAAGCCCCTTCTTAGTTAGTTGCCCCCTATCGGTAGTTTTCCCCCTTGTAGTTAACCTGCCCCCTGAAGTTAGCTTTCCCTCTGTATATAGCCCCGCTGTAGTTATCCTGCCCCCTGAAGGTAGGTTTTGCTTTGTATATAGCCCCTGTTTTTAGCTAGTTGCCCCTTATTGGTAGTTTTCCTTCCTGTAGTTAGCTTGCCCCCTATAGGTAGCTCCCCCCCCCCCCCCCACCTTGTAGGTAATTTCCCCCTGTAGTAAGCTAGCCAAAGGTCAGATAACATGTTATTTAAAGTGCACTGTGACTGGTGTATAACAAAAGCCTGATTGTTTTTATCTTTATTTTAGCTTAAGTGAAAGATTATATACATTATACTGTTTTAGTTCTTTGATGAAAAAAAAACAAACACAAGGACTTATAAATCAACTTAAAAATTAAAACATAGCTGCCAAAATGCGGAATTCTAAATATTGTACATTACAATGGTCTAAGGTTTATAGATACGTAACACATAAGCCTAAACTAACATCAGCTGCTCGAACATAAACCACAGATAAACAGGCCCGAGTAGATTTTTGTGTAGATACTTATCATGTTCCTGTAATAGAGAAAAAACAGCCCTCAAGAGCAAAAAAGGTCCCTTTGGGATCTTTCCCACAATGCGTTGTATTAGTATGTAATGATGAAGAGATGCTGCACTCTTATTATTTTATTATCTCATTATAGCATATATTCTGTATGTATATCAATTAATTTATTTTATTACCTATTTTATTACTGCATTATTACCATATTACCTAATGTATTCCCCAGCCTACCACAACCACAGTCTACCTACCTTGTGGTTTAGACTGAGTTATCTCTTTTTATCTAATACATTTTCATTTTTTTCATCTTTTTATCTAAGAAAGTTAAAGTGTCCATGTCACTTGAAAAAAAATTTGGACATGTTATAGAGACATTAACAAAAGCCAAATACCCCAGTAATTAAACGGATCCCTCCAAGGAACAGCCCAAGATAGAGGCAGCGCACAAGACTTCAAAGGTAAAATGGTTTATTTACTCGGCATGCAACGCGTTTCGCTGGATAACCAGCTTCATCAGGCATGCCTGATGAAGCTGGTTATCCAGCGAAACGCGTTGCATGCCGGGTAAGTAAACCATTTTACCTTTGAAGTCTTGTGTGCTGCCTCTATCCTGGGCTGTTCCTTGGAGGGATCCATTTAATTGCTTCGCCTGTGTGTCCAGGAGCAGCTGCCGTTCTTCGCCCGTTGCAGGGTCACTTCACGCCTTCACCATAGTTGTACTTGGTCGCTTTACAACTACACTTGGTGAGCAAGTTTTCTTGTTTGTTCATGTTCTCTTTGCATTACGGTATCACACTAGGAGCGCTCTCCTTGTTTGTACAAATACCCCAGTAGAGAAGCTCAGGTGCCCGGTGACAGATTTCCAGTATGTAACATTCAATGAAGATCCACAGGATCCGGCATCCAATCAAATCATGTTGTTTATTCCAGCATAGTGTGCAAAAATAACAGCAACATTTCGAAAGTTTCGGTTTTTGTCAAGGAGCTTGACCAACCTCTCACCTGATGGACAGGGTACATAGGAATTTTACTGTATTTACACTTCTCTTTAAAAAAAATTCTCATCCAACCTAAAGGCTGAGAGGTAGGGACATTTAACCCCTTAAGGACACATGACGTACTGGAACGTCATGTGTCCACTCCCGATCTATAACGCGGGGCCACGGCGTGGCCCCGCGTCATAGCGGGTCGGGCCCGGCCTCTAACAACGGCCGGGACCCGTGGCTAATAGCGCGCGGCATTGATCGCTGTGCCGCGCGCTATTAACCCTTTAGACGCGGCGTTCAAAGTTGAACGCCGCGTCTAAAGTGAAACCGAAAGCATCCCGGCTAGCTCAGTGGGCTGTTCGGGATAGCCGCGGCTAATCGCGGCATCCCGAACAGCTGACAGGACAGCGGGAGGGCCCCTACCTGCCTCCTCGCTGTCCGATCGCCGAATGACTGCTCAGTGCCTGAGATCCAGGCATGAGCAGTCATCCGGCAGAATCGTTGATCACTGGTTTCTTATGAGAAACCAGTGATCAACATAGAAGATCAGTGTGTGCAGTGTTATAGGTCCCTATGGGATAACATTGATCAATGTGTGCAGTGTTATAGGTCCCTATGGGATAACATTGATCAATGTGTGCAGTGTTATAGGTCCCTATAGGACCTATAACACTGCAAAAAAAAAGTGAAAAAAAAAAGTGAATAAAGATCATTTAACTCCTCCCCTATTAAAAGTTTGAATCACCCCCCTTTTCCAATAAAAAAAAAAACACAGTGTAAATAAAAATAAAAATAAACATATGTGGTATCACCGCGTGCGGAAATGTCCGAATTATAAAAATATATCATTAATTAAACCGCTCGGTCAATGGCGTGCGCGCAAAAAAATTCCAAAGTCCAAAATAGTGCATTTTTGGTCACTTTTTATATCATTTAAAAATGAATAAAAAGTGATCAATAAGTCCTATCAATGCAAAAATGGTACCGTTAAAAACTTCAGATCACGGCGCAAAAAATGAGCCCTCATACCGCCCCATACACGGAAAAATAAAAAAGTTATAGGGGTCAGAAGATGACAATTTTAAACGTATTAATTTTCCTGCATGTAGTTATGATTTTTTCCAGAAGTCCGACAAAATCAAACCTATATAAATAGGGTATCATTTTAATCGCATGGACCTACAGAATAAACATCAGGTGTCATTTTTACCAAAAAATGTACTACGTAGAAACGGAAGCCCCCAAAAGTTACAAAACAGCGTTTTTTTTTTCAATTTTGTCGCACAATGATTTTTTTTCCCGCTTCACCATAGATTTTTGGGCAAAATGACTGACGTCATTACAAAGTAGAATTGGTGGCGCAAAAAATAAGCCATCATATGGATTTTTAGGTGTAAATTTGAAAGAGTTATGATTTTTTAAAGGCAAGGAGCAAAAAACGAAAATGCAAAAACGGAAAAACCTCCGGTCCTTAAGGGGTTAAACGTTAAGGGGGTTGTATTCTCAGGAACAAACCCTTTCATGGATGCTGGACTCCTGTGGATCTTAAGTAAATGTCAAACATGTTAATGTGGTTTGGATGTTGACATTCCCACTGATAACTAAAATGGATGGGAATGTGGAGAGTGAATAAATGGGGTTTTGTTGAGAGCGCTCCTGTGTGACGATGGCGGTCAAATGAAGCAAAGGTCTGAGCCTTCCTCAGGTCCACAATAATAGGTTTGTGTAGTCCTGGCCAGGGTTCCTGCAGGCGGGTTCCTGCAGGCGGAGTAGCCCGCCTGCAGGAACCCTGGCCAGGACTACACGAACCTATTATTGTGGACCTGAGGAAGGCGCCAGTGAGCGCCGAAACGCGTTGTCCTGTTTTACCTGTTTGACTTCTTTTTGCAATAAAAGTTAGTCCTGCGTAAGTGCTGGCTCAGACCTCTGCTTCATTTGACCACCGTCGTCACACAGGAGCGCTCTCAACAAAACCCCATTTTTTTCACTCTCCACATTTGCATCATTGTCCGTCTCCCTCGGGAATACGGAAAACAAAGGGTGAGAGCAGCAGACTGTCACCATCTTCACCTCTTCTTACCCCCCACCATACCTCAGAGGCCCCACACACCTCTGTGCGCAGCGTCTCAAGGTCAGTACGTCACCTTGGGTATTGGTGGCGGGTATCTTCTTCATCCTTTTTCTAAGAAATAATACACAGGGAGCGCCCTGTTGTGTTTTCTCCTCCTTTTTCCTCCATACTAAAATGGATGGGGAAAGTACTTGTCTAAACCCTTCTCTGCCTGTTTCCCTGCTCACTGCAGGAGACTAACCCCATAGACTGTCTAGACAGTCCATCTCTTAGCTAGCGAAGGAGGGAAGAGCTTAGCAGAGCTCTTCTCCAAGCTCATTCCAGTAATTGGTTGTGGTCTAAGCAACCAGACTGATTAAAAACTTTTGACATGTCTCTCTAACACAATAAAAGTTTTAGTAAATGACAAGGACACGATAATGTTTTCATGGACAGCCTTTCCTGGAGGTCATATAACACTATATTTCTTGTCTGGCCAGAGAATTAGCTGTTTGCTAGGGTGCCCAATATGGGGCTGAAATGTGAAAAGTTTTGTCCCCGATGGGGTCCCTTCAGCAAAAGTAGCTCCAGGCTGCTGATATACGGGGGTTCAGCAGGAGAGATCGTGGGGGTTCCCAGCGGCGGGACCCCTGAGATCAGACATCTTATCCCCTATCCTTTGGATAGAGGATAAGATGTCTAGGGGCGGAGTACCCCTTTAAAGCATATCTGGCAGAACTCACACAAAAAAAAATATGTTACTCAGTTCCTATTCCTGACCATGTACATCTAATTTTCAGGCATCTATCACCAATATATCATAACCGACTGGGGGGACAGGGAGAGTGAGCCTTAAGCTGTCCCTAGTGACCCTTTCTCTGCCTACTTGCCCGTAAACCCTAAGAAGTGAATCAACAACTTGGAAATGGTCCCTCCCTGCGGTACAGTGCAGTGGCATAAAAACAAATAATATACAAAGTCGATCACATGCCAGAAAGAGAGCAGGAAAACTACCAGACAACCAGAAATACATAAATCAGACAGGATACAAATACTAACAAAGAAGAATATAGTGTATTAACAAACAGTTCACAAACCAGAATCCAGATAAACGGCAGACATGGATAAATGAACAAGACTAGGCATGGTACGAGTATACAGCAGAAGACAGGAATTGCAGGGGATGAGCAGAAGAGCTGAAAGCTAGAACACTAAAGATCAGGTAACATAGGACACTGTTCACACTGGGACACAGAACTAACAAACTGGACACCCCACTCCACAAAAGGAGTAGCCATTATAATAATGCCAAATAGACTACTGGCCAGCAGGCACACTCCACTGTGTGATCAGGATGCTGATTCAGTAGGAAACAGAAATATAATACATGAAACTCTAGACCAGAACCAGATGAGTCTAAATAGACTCCAGGATACCAAACAGGAAAATATTACATACAGAGTAGAGGTAAAACTAGACTAGACTCAGACAGTGTGAACACAGACTAAGCAGAAAGGACCTACAATCCTAAAAATCAACAGATGTAACAGACTAAAATCTACAATAAACAAGACTATTTAACCATGGCTAAAACTCAGATAAAATCACAAGATAAATACAAGGTGCATGCTAAAGCAGACTCAAAAGTGTATTACACAAACAGACATCATAGTAGGATTATTGCACAAAATAACCATCAGCCAGAATGCAGGAGAACTCTGTTAAAAAATAGACATATCCGAGATCTCATTGGTTCTGAGCATTAACCATTCCCAATCCAGGGAGAATAGCAACCTGCAGAACAAACTAGTGTGTGAATACACACCTAAACAAAAAATACAAAAGCAAATAAACGGACATTATACTATATTTATTACTAGCTGAGTACCCGGCGTTGCCCGGTTTTTCCTACCTCATCCTTGTTGGGGAGGAAAATCAACAAAGGAGGAAGCTTTTGACTTCATATCCCGTCCTCATATATTGTTGTCATATCCCAACCTCATATCCCGTCCTCATACCCCAACCTCCTATCCCGTCCTCCTATCCGGTGCTACTATCCCGTCCTATCCCGACCTCCTATCCCGACCTCCTATCCTGACCTCCTATCCCGACCTCCTATCCTGACCTCCTATCCCATCCTCTTATCCCGTGCTCCTTTCTCGTCCTCCTATCCCGTCCTCCTATCCCGACCTCCTATCCCGTCCTCCTATCCCGTCCTCCTTTCTCGTCCTCATATCCAGACCTCCTATTCCGTCCTCCTATACATACATATATACATACACACACACACACACACACACACACACACACACACGTTGAGTTTTATATATATACATTTTATTTATATATATATATATATATATATATATATATATATCCCTCTTTTCATTCATAGTGTTAGAAATCCTCTCAGGAAGGGGGTGTGTCCTCCCTTATGGTGTGGGAGGTGATTGGTGTGTGATGGGAGGGGGCGTGTCTCTCCCAGTGGTGGTGGGAGGTGAATTGGTGTGTGATGGGAGGGGTGTTTCCCTCTCTTGTAGTGGTGGGAGGTGATTGGTGTGTGAAGGGAGGGGGCGTGTCCCTCCTTGTGGGGTGGGAGATGATTGGTGTGTCTGCTCATGCAGCCTTGTCCATGACTCATGGACAAATCTGATGCTGCTGCAGGACTGGTTAGTGTCGCAGTAGATATGAGGACCCCTAGTGGTGGAATTTTCAGGGGCAGTTTTCTTTTAAAACTAAATAAATATTCAATAAAATGTAAACAACCATATTACAAAAGGCCTTTAATTTTTATCAGTAACAACATATATAAAACGTTTTTGGATCTGACAGTGCCTAATTAAAATGACCCTACCTCTCAACGTTTAGGTTAGTTATACATAGAGAATTATTTTCGAAGGCTTGCCAGAGGTCTTAATACAGTACAATTCCTATGCATCTCGTCCAGCAGGTAACAGGCTGGTGTAACCATTCCAGTGCAGTGATCCATTGAGGAGTTACTGCTATCTTGCATTCTTATAGAAGTGTTGGGAAAGGTTGATTCACTGTAAGCTAAAACGCGGAAATGCATACTCAGCTGTGTTGTAACATATTTTGTGAAAAATTGCTCAATGTGGTGAGTTAAAGGGCAATTATTTCCAAACCCCATGTTTTCTGCAGTAACCTGATGTGCATTGTAATTCTACAGGCTTCATTGAACCGGCCGGGTTCGCACGGCAGAATTTCTGCATGGAATTCCACATGAAAACTCTGCATGAATTTATAGGCGATCCACTTCAACGGAATTCCGCTGTCCCATTCACACAGCAGAATTTCCGCTGCATGAATTCCATTGAAGTGAAAGTGAATTAATTTACTGCAGAATTGTGAACATAGCCTAAATCTGCCTTGCGAAGGAACTTTACCCTACCTCGTTTACATAGGTCAAACCAAAAACAACTGCTATGTGTCACCTTCGGCGATACCAGGCCACCACAGAGACAAATATATAAAACATATAACCTACACAAACATGCAGGTATAAGCCCATGAAGTCACAACACCATGTCATTCCATTTATTGACTATACAAGTTTATTCAACAATTCATTAAAATTGTATAGAGACGACAAATAAACTGGAGGACGTATAAAAGACACTAAGGGGACTAGAACACTCACAAGAAATACAGTATATAGTGAGCAGTGAAATTCCGCCATGTGCATTGTGCAGCAGAATCCTATTGAAAGCATTTGGACTCTGCTGCAATGGAATTTCCAAGCTAAATTTTTTGGTCTGTTTCTGCTTGGAAATTCTTCTGTATGAACGTATCCTAAGTGTCTCCCTCTACTAAATAGGTGGGCTTTTACCATATTAAAGGAGTAGTGCAGAAAAAAATAACTTATCCCATAAGGATCCTCCCCCCAAAGGATAGGGGATAAGTTATAGATCACGACCACTGGGACCCCCCGCGATCTCCTGAATGGGGCCCGCCAGTCTGCTGGAAGGGGGTGTACCGCCCCCCCCCCCCCCATGAAGCTGCAGCTGACACGCCTCCCCTATGTATCTCTATGGGATACATGGAGGGGCGTGTCGGACGGCACTCCAGTCTGGGGTCCAGAAGACTACCGGAGCCCCATTCAGGAGATTGCGGGGGGGGGGGGGGGGGGGTCCCAGCGCTCAGCCCCCCTGTGATCTATATCTAAGTTATTTTTCGCTGCAGAACTCCTTTACCTGTACCCATTAGCCAACAGGCTTGAAAAAGTACACAGTCATGCTGACTTTACAGTATAACATGGGGTGTCCTGAAGAGCTTAGTAACCTCCGTTTAGGACACCAATGAATCTAAATGGATCCCATGAGATCCCATGGGGACTCCCTCCGTCTGTTGCCTGTTTATTTAGCAAGATTGAACTGGACAAACATATATGGTGTCTGGGGTGTTGCAATGATATTACAGGGTCTGGTGGTATTAACCCTTACTTGTTGTGATGCCAGGGTGAAGTTTGCTTAGTATAGGAGATCCTGCTGCCAACCTGACCACAAACGGCAGGAATAATAAACTGAATGTCAACAGCAGATTTTACGAGATAACTGGAAACTTTTACTTGAACTTTTATGCAAACAGTCTTTACAATTATACAGTGTCTCTCGAGGTAACCGGGATGCAGGTTCCTCACAGGCTTTGCTGGGACTTGCAGCTTTTAGCTTTAAGCAGGCCACTGTGCTACTAATAAGATTTGAGTAGAATAGTAGTCACACAGGATTTGTAGGTTGAGCTTTATAACTCACTGTTCAAGTGGCTGCTGGTTCTTTAGGCTTTAGCCTAGTTGAGATGAAGAAAGTTATGCTGATTGTGCTTGCTTGATAGTCCGGAACTAAGAGAGGGAATCTATCGGCACTACACACCCCTAGAACTCTTTAGACCTAGATAACAATTAAGCGTACTGTTACCTTACTGGATACGTGTATTTTTAGTTAGCTACAGGTATACCTTCTGGCCAGGAAGAGCATCCTGAACATGTAAAGACAAAAGAACATATTAGTGCAAGACATTTGTGCATAACAGTGGTATGGACTGATATAGAACATTGTTACAGTCCCTAAGACTCATTTTTGTATTTGATGGTGAGATATATTCATGTACCTATTTTTCTTGTGAGTATAGGTTATGAGTTATGTGTACTGAATTTTAAATGTACACAAATTAATTTTATTAATGTGAAGTCAGTCTTGGTATCTGAATGGTATGTTTTTAATAGGCGCTAGTGAGGGGTGGCATTTACTGTTTCTCCCAGAGGAGCTGGGAGGGCACCTTTAAGTAAACACTATAACACCTAGAGGAGGTATATATACCTTATTATTTTTTTCCTGTACAAGAATTTTGTGCTTGTGTACAGGAATTTTATACTTCTGTACAATAATATTATTTACATTGTTGACATTTTATGTAACCAGACATTTTATTTATCAGGACATAAGGGCTACATGACAGCAGCACAACACTTGAACCATTCAGGCAACATTCACCTGCTGTTTGGATGCAACATTTTGTGCACACAAATATATTACTATGAGGACATTTACATAAACGGTCATGTAAGGCTCGACAGTCCACCTACATTATAGTCTTAAATAAAACACGGCTGTTGCCGAATGCTGGGTACGAACTTACTGGAACTGGAAAAGAGTTGTGGTGTCTGGGGTGTTGCAATAATATTACAGGGTCTGGTGATATTAACCCTTACTTGTCGTGACGCCAGGGTACGGTTTGCTCAGTATAGGAGATCCTGCAACCAACCGGACCATAAACTGCAGGGATAATAAATGGAATGTCCACAGCAGATTTTACGAGATAACTGGAAACTTTTACTTGAACTTTTATGCAACAGTCTTTACAAGTATACAATGTCTCTCGAGGTAACCGGGATGCAGGTTCCTCACAGGCTTTGCTGGGACTTGTAGCTTTTAGCTTTAAGCAGGCCACTGTGCTACTAATTATAAGATTTGAGTGGAATAGTAGTCACACAGGATTTGTAGGTTGAGCTTTATAACTCACGGTTTTAGTGGCTGCTGGTTCTTTCAGGCTTTGGCCTAGTTGAGATGAATGAAGATATGCTGATTGTGCTTGCTTGATAGTCCAGAACTAAGAGAGGGAATTTACAGACTACAGCCCCTTATATACTAGGGAGGCTTGACTAATCCCATTGACTGCAAAGCCTGTAACTCCTGAACCCAGAGACCTCTGGGTACATCCCATGACATTACCACATGGCCCTGGAAGGTCCTAAATATCTATACAACCATTATCAAATACCAGGTGACCTGGGTAGGTCCTATACATTTGTACACTATACAAAAATACATTTATATGAGGCGACCAAGGGGCAAGCCCTGCAGGAGAGCCCTGTGGAATGGAGGGACTCTAGCTGAGGGGAGTTTAGACAGGGACAGGACCAGGTCCTGTACCGGGACACCATACAAAAAATTACAGCTTGCAGTATTTTTTTTGTCTGGTCAGATCCTGCAAATTAAACAGAATTTGCAAAAAAAGCTCCCCGAACGGAACCTGGACAGAAGTGTGAAACTAGCCTAAGCAGAATACTAAATGTATAAATAGCTCATAAACTGGAGATAAACTCACCACTACTGTTTGACAGTCTGTATAAAACACATATTCCTCCTATACCTTTTTATTTCCGGCTAGTAGATAGATAAGGAGGTTCAGGACTTTACTATGGGGGGCAGGATTTGGTGTTCCTGGACAAGGCAGCTGTGGAGGGCTACTGCTTCGACCAAGGGCCTTACAGACAAGAGTTCAGACCTAAGGTATGTTATAACGGAACGGGGGCAACAACTTGGAGCAACAAGTACAACTCATCAGGTGGATCATGGATTGGATTTCCATGGCTGAGCAGCGTGAGGTTATAACACCGAATACTAAGGCTAGCCCTAATTTGGATTGTGCCCTGTTTGGTACCTTCTGTTGGTGCCCCCTATGTGGTGTTCAGTCTGCAAGTATCCATGCCGTACAGCAGTGGTCCCAAACTGTGGTCCTTTAGATACAGCAAAACTTCAACTCCCAGCACGCCCGGACAGCCGTTGGCTGTCCCGGCATGCAGGGAGTTGAAGTTTTGCAACATCTGGAGGGCCACAGTTTGATACCAGTGCCTTACAGTATCAATTTTCTAAGTTCAGGCCTACTGGCAGACTAGTTATGTTTAAAGTAGTACCCCAAGATCTGAAAACTTAAAGGGGTACTACAGTGGAAAACTTTTTTTTTTTTTTATGAACTTGTGCCAGAAAGTTAAACAGATTTTTAAATTACTTCTATTAAAAAATCTTAATCCTTTTAGTACTTTTTAGCAGCTGTATGCTACAGAGGAAATTCTTTACTTTTTGAATTTCTTTTTTGTGCTGTCCACAGTGCTCTCTGCTGACACTCTTTTTTATTATAAAAATACAAAACAATTCCAAAAACGAAAACACAAAACAAGCTTAACCAGCTACAACAAAAAATGTAAAATAAAACAAAACCCTGCCTGACCAGCCAGCCCAGCTTTAATGAATTCTAAAATATACCAAACTATACCTATACAACTAAGCAAACTATGAAATTCACACTCACACTCACAATAAAAAAAATTAAAATAAATAATAATAAAAAAATAATAATTAGCTCAACTTGGCTAATTAAATGAAATAAATAAACCAACATAAAATTCAGCACCACCTGGCTATAACTCAAAATCATCCATACTTGGGGGAAGAAAAATAAATTTTTTGTACATACAAATACACACCGACATACTATAATATAATATAATAATAATACTACATAATAACAGCTGGTCCTACTGCCCTTTTCTTATGGCTAATGCTACATAATATAAAACAAAATACATAACACAAAATACATAACACAATATACCAACAAATACTATAAAACAATATACATAACACAGTATACATACAAATATAATAAATGTGCCTCACAAAACTACATACAAAAACCCTAAAATAAATCCTACACTAAAACTGTGCCCTCTCCCACACCACCCCTCCTGTACATGGGTCAGTCCATAACCGTTCGTACAGTTCTTAAGTACAGTCCTTAACTGACCCATGTCAGGTCCCCTAAGAAACAAAACCCCACCACCCACAAATACATCCTCCCCACCTAGCACTCCAACCAACCAACTAAATACAACCTTATATACAAGACCACAACCCAATTTAGGCCCAAGCTCAGTGCCTGTAAGCCCTTCATACCATATCAGCTGAAAACAAAACAAAAAGCTATGGTGCACATGCAACAGCCCACCACCAGGGAGAAGGATGTAGATCTGATACACTGAAGAAATTTAAACTCTTTTCCTAACTCCCCCTACTATTCTCCCTAATTCTATCCCTTCATTAAAACTGACCCTACTATCACCCTATCCCTATCCCTGTATGCCTGTCCCTAACTAAAATAAAGGTACTCTACCAAAAAGGTCTAGTACCTAGGGCACATGAAAAGAAAACCCTCTCCATAGGAGAGAAGCCCTACTGGTACCAAGACTGCCATACTCCAAAGAACTGATCTTCCCGAGGTCACCGGTGATGTTCCTACAGACCTCCACCTCGGAGAGGACTTTCTGCTGGGTGGACACTAAACACCGTGCATTCCACGTGTGATACTTAACCACTAAGCTGACTAAAAATAAAGTGCCCCGATCTCAGCCACAGAGGGTCCTGAATGCCCCATAAGCCCACTCCGGATAGGTAAGGCCAGCAAGTTGACTCCAGCCAATGGAAGCCCCCACCCGGTTGCAGACCCCTATGTTAAAGGGACAATGAAGCAGGAAGTGGTCCATGCTTTCCAGCGTGTCCACACACTCTTCTCGGGGACATCCCCTGTCATCAGAGTTCCTGTACTTCAGGTTGTCCCTTACACCTAGCTTCCCCTGAAAGCAGCACCAGGCCAAGTCCCAAAACTTCTGGGGGATCCTTTTCATGTTTAAAAGATACAGCCCCACCCTCAGATCCCGACCTGGGCAGTCCCTGAGCGCCAGAGGCTTCTGGAACTGGGTCAACAGAACCCATTTGTCAAGGAACTGCCTTGACTGGGTCCTGATCTCCCACACTCCCAGACCCCACCAACGTATAGCCTTCAGAGTCGGGGTAGCCTAAGCCGGAAGATATTCATGGGGCTGTTACGCCTAGCGCTCCGGGTCCCCGCTCCTCCCCGGAGCGCTCACGGCGTCTTTCTCCCTACAGCGCCCCGGTCAGTCCCGCTGACCGGGAGCGCTGCACTGTCTTGGCCGTTGGGGATGCGATTCGCACAGCGGGACGCGCCCGCTCGCGAATCGCATCCCAGGTCACTTACCCGTCCCGGTCCCCTGCTGTCATGTGCTGGCGCGCGCGGCTCCGCTCTCTAGGGCGCGCGCGCGCCAGCTCTCTGAGACTTAAAGGGCCAGTGCACCAATGATTGGTGCCTGGCCCAATTAGCTTAATTGGTTCCCACCTGTTCCCTGCCTATATCTAGTCTCCTCCCTTGCACTCCCTTGCCGGATCTTGTTGCCTTGTGCCAGTGAAAGCGTTTAGTGTGTCCAAAGCCTGTGTACCTGAACTTCTGCTACCCATCCTGACTACGAACCTTGCCGCCTGCCCCCGACCTTCTGCTACGTCTGACCTTGCTTCTGCCTACTCCCTTGTACCGCGCCCATCTTCAGCAGCCAGAGAGGTGAGCCGTTGCTAGTGGATACGACCTGGTCACTACCGCCGCAGCAAGACCATCCCGCTTTGCGGCGGGCTCTGGTGAAAACCAGTAGTGGCTTAGAACCGGTCCACTAGCACGGTCCACGCCAATCCCTCTCTGGCACAGAGGATCCACTACCTGGAAGCCGAATCGTGACAGTAGATCCGGCCATGGATCCCGCTGAGGTGCCGCTGCCAAGTCTCGCTGATCTTCCCACGGTGGTCGCTCAGCAATCGCAGCAGATTGCCCAACAAGGACAGCAGCTGTCGCAGTTGACCGCCATGTTACAGCAAATTCTGCCTCTGCTACAGCAGCAACCATCTCCTCCGCCAGCTCCTGCACCTCCTCCGCAGCGAGTGGCCGCTCCTAACCTCCGCTTGTCCCTGCCGGACAAATTTGATGGGGACTCCAGACTCTGCCGTGGATTTTTGTCTCAGTGTTCCCTGCATATGGAGATGTTGTCAGACTTGTTTCCTACAGAACGGTCTAAGGTGGCGTTCGTAGTAAGTCTTCTTTCAGGAAAGGCCTTGTCTTGGGCCACACCGCTCTGGGACCGCAATGATCCTGCCACAGCCACAGTCCAGTCCTTCTTTGCTGAAGTCCGAAGTGTCTTTGAGGAACCTGCCCGAGCCTCTTCTGCTGAGACTGCCTTGCTGAACCTGGTCCAGGGTAATTCTTCCGTTGGCGAGTACGCCATACAATTCCGTACTTTTGCTTCTGAACTATCCTGGAATAATGAGGCTCTCTGCGCGACCTTTAAAAAAGGCCTATCCAGTCGCATCAAGGATGTGCTGGCCGCACGAGAGATTCCTGCCAACCTCCAAGAACTCATCCATTTGGCTACCCGCATTGACATGCGTTTTTCTGAGCGACACCAAGAGCTCCGCCAGGAAAAAGACTTAGATCTCTGGGCTCCTCTCCCACAGCATCCTTTGCAGTCTTCGCCTGGGCCTCCCGCCGAGGAGGCCATGCAAGTGGATCGGTCTCGCCTGACCCAGGAAGAGAGGAATCGCCGTAGAGAAGAAAATCTCTGTCTGTATTGTGCCAGTACTGAGCATTTCTTGGTGGATTGCCCTATCCGTCCTCCACGCCTGGGAAACGCACGCACGCACCCAGCTCACGTGGGTGTGGCATCTTTTGCTTCTAAGTCTTCTTCTCCACGTCTCACGGTGCCCGTGCGGATTTCCCCTACAGCCAACTCCTCCATCTCAGCCGTGGCCTGCTTGGACTCTGGTGCCTCCGGGAATTTTATGTTGGAGTCCTTTGTTAATAGATTCAGCATCCCGGTGACCCGTCTCGTCAAACCGCTCTACATTTCCGCGGTCAACGGAGCCAGATTGGACTGCACCGTGCGTTACCGCACAGAACCCCTCCTGATGTCTATCGGACCCCACCACGAAAGGATTGAGTTCTTCATTCTCCCCAACTGTACCTCTGAGGTCCTCCTCGGTCTGCCTTGGCTCCGGCTTCATTCCCCCACCATTGATTGGACCACCGGGGAGATCAGGAACTGGGACTCTGCCTGCCACAGGAAGTGCCTCTCCCCCCCTCCCAGTCCCATCAGGCAAGCCTCTGTGCCTCCCCATGGCCCCCGTCCTGGTGTCACACTGCCCCGTGCCAGGCCTCGCCCTCTGCCCTCCCTCCCCATTCCCACTCCTGCTGTACTGCCTGCCGTTGAGGAAACCCTCCATTCTTTCCAGGTGTCCTCATCCCAGGGGAGGCAGTTACCGGACAAAGAGAAGGGGAGACCTAAGGGGGGGGGTACTGTTACGCCTAGCGCTCCGGGTCCCCGCTCCTCCCCGGAGCGCTCACGGCGTCTTTCTCCCTACAGCGCCCCGGTCAGTCCCGCTGACCGGGAGCGCTGCACTGTCTTGGCCGTTGGGGATGCGATTCGCACAGCGGGACGCGCCCGCTCGCGAATCGCATCCCAGGTCACTTACCCGTCCCGGTCCCCTGCTGTCATGTGCTGGCGCGCGCGGCTCCGCTCTCTAGGGCGCGCGCGCGCCAGCTCTCTGAGACTTAAAGGGCCAGTGCACCAATGATTGGTGCCTGGCCCAATTAGCTTAATTGGTTCCCACCTGTTCCCTGCCTATATCTAGTCTCCTCCCTTGCACTCCCTTGCCGGATCTTGTTGCCTTGTGCCAGTGAAAGCGTTTAGTGTGTCCAAAGCCTGTGTACCTGAACTTCTGCTACCCATCCTGACTACGAACCTTGCCGCCTGCCCCCGACCTTCTGCTACGTCTGACCTTGCTTCTGCCTACTCCCTTGTACCGCGCCCATCTTCAGCAGCCAGAGAGGTGAGCCGTTGCTAGTGGATACGACCTGGTCACTACCGCCGCAGCAAGACCATCCCGCTTTGCGGCGGGCTCTGGTGAAAACCAGTAGTGGCTTAGAACCGGTCCACTAGCACGGTCCACGCCAATCCCTCTCTGGCACAGAGGATCCACTACCTGGAAGCCGAATCGTGACAGGGGCGTACGGAGGTCCTTCACTTGCCCTCCTCTCTCCCATTCCTGGAAGAAAGGCCAAAACCACACCCTGCAGGAGATTACCCACGGAGGAGCCCTCTCCTTCCAGACGTTCGAAATGTTAGCTTTCAAGAAGGTGTTGGTTAAGAACCATAGATAAATACCATACCATAGATTTACCATAGATAAACCCCCTAGCCTCCTCGTGCGGTACGTAACCTCCCTCTTGACTAGGTTCAACCTGTTCCCCCATAACAGTTGGAAAAACAGGCTGTAAACCCTAGTGTAGTAAGCCTCTGGCAAGATACATACGCTGCCCAGATAGATAAACAAGGGGAGCAGGTATGATTTGATCAGGTGTACCCTTTCCCTGAGGGTCATAGACCAACCCTTCCACTGGTTCACCCTCCGAGTGGCATCCTGGAGCTTACCGTCCCAGTTTTTGGTGGGATAATCATCCTGGTACGAATGTGATGCCCAGAATTTTTGCTGAGTCTTGGGGCCCTGGGAGGGTGTCCGGTGGATCAAACATGGGAACCCCCCTCCCAGCCAGAGACTTTCACACTTATCCTGGTTGATCTTGGACCTGGATGCCTCCGAGTAGTGGTCCGTGGTCCACCTCCGACATCACCACATCGACCTCCTCCCTCGAAGAGACGAAAATAGTGACATCATCAGCATACGCCACTACTCTCTGGGTGACATCCAGCTCTGCCAGACTCATCCCGCCTCCCACCAACGGCCCAGAATCTACCCTCCGGACGAAGGGATCAATCGCGAACACGTATAAAAGCGGGCTCAAAGGACAACCCTGACGGACTCCGGACTCCACCTAAAAAGAGCGGGCAGACCACCCATTCACCAGCGGGAAACTCTCTGCCCCTGCATATAAGCCAATTTACAAAAGTACACGGTAAGCCATATCTCAGGAGGACGGACCAGAGGTACTCGTGGTTCACTCGATCAAATGCTTTGGCCTGATCCAAGGACAGTAAGTACCCCTTCCAGAGACCCGCACTACTCCGCTCCACTGCCTCCCTGACACTGAGGACCGCACTTAAGGTGCTTCGGCCTGGAACAGAGCAGTGCTGAGCCCCCGAAAGGAGCCAGGGTGCAAACTTCACTAACCGATTAAACAGTATCTTGGCCAGAAGCTTCCTGTTCATATTGAGTAGAGCTATGGGCCTCCAATTCTCAATCCGGCTAGGATCTTTACCTTTTGAGAGAAGAATCAGGGCTGACCTCCTCATTGACTTTGGCAGAGTGCCCGAGGAGAGACACTCATTGAATACCTTGGTCAAGAGGGGAGCTAAAGACTCCTTATACCACTCGGATGTTAAGCCATCCGGACCTGGCGACTTCTTGGGGGGCGAGCCCCTCGATCGCCAGTCTCACTTCCTCTTCCCTGATATCTTCTGCCAAAACATCAAGAGAGGGGTCTACCCCTGGCTCAGGAATGGTTTCAGCCAGGAAAGCTGACATCCTGTCTTGATCTAGATCCTTCCTCCCCCAAGAGGTGCAAGTAGAAGGATCTGACGACCTCCAGAATCCCTGATCTGGACCGATTCAGGGATCCCGTACTATCAACCAGTCCTGAGACTACTTTACTACTCATTGACATCTTGCAGTTCCTGTAAGGGTCGGGCGAGCGGTACTTCCCGTAATCCCTCTCAAAAACCAAAGATGCGTGCCTATCGTACTGACACCTCATCAGCAAGGACTTCACTCTCGAGATATCATCACGACTACCTCCAGTCGAGACAAGAAGCTCGAGTTTCCTCCTCAGACCCTGATACAAGTGATACCTGTTCAGGGACCTGAGGCTCGAGAACTGGCGGAAGAACCCCCCACGCCGCTTCTTGAATATCTCCCACCACTCTGACTTACTACTACAAAGGCCCAGTAAAGGTACCTGACCTTATCTTCGCTTCCTCCAGGAGGGACGAATTCAGCTTCCAATAACCTTTACCCATCCAGGGGGTCTCTGAAACATTCAAGGAAAACAAAATCATACAGTCATCGGAGAACTCCGCCTCAACCACGGTAACTTCACTTGACTGAGTTCTGACGGGAAATAGCCTTTACGGCAAAATCCCGCCAGCCGGGCTCATTCTTCGCCACTTCGTAGTTCGACCAGAAGAGTTCGAGACCCTCCGGTCGAACAAAACTGATGTCAAATTCGGACAAACCGTCGGGGTGAATCAGGGATGTCACTCGCCCTGAATTCCATCTGAAGGAGGAGCTCAACCACTTTAGCGCGAGGCGGGCATGCATCCTTGCCCCTCCAAATCAGACGGACCACGTTCCTACAGTTATTGTCCTGCCCGGGTGTCGGGAGGGACCAGACCACCTCCCCTTCTGCTCTCGGAATGCCCCCAAACCGTGCCTCTCTATCCAGAAAGACAGGTCGACCTCACCCCTTCCCTCTACCTGGATTGACCTGTCGCCCCTACGTAGAGCCTCCAGTAGGCGCTGCTGCAAGTGACCCCCGGGGCCGGATGGAGAGGGGGACCCCCCGGCAGCGACATGAGCATAGCTCCTAGGAGCAGTCACTACCGGGGGGGCAGCCGAACCAGACCCAGACTCAGACCCAGGACCATCATTCACACCACTACACCCACCAACATCCACACCACAATTCTCATCATCCATACCAGACTTTGTATTCATACCACTACTACTCCCACCATCATTCACTCCACTAATACTCCCACATGCACTCGTCTCATTCACAACACTACCACACCCAACATCCTCACATCCTACACTCGCGTTGCTGGGGCCGACACTGATGGCTCCTCCTCCATGGGCGATGTTACTGCCTGAGCCTGGGGCTGCCCCTCCGAGTGCACCCCAGCTCCTCCCACAACGCCATCACCATGTTTGCCCGACTGCACGGGCTCTGCCGCTGGCACTTGCGCTCGGACACTCTCCCCCCTCATAGGAGAGTGCCCCGCAGCACCCACAGACCGACCGTTTTCCGCTCCCAACGCCTGGACACTCCCCCCCCCCTCACAGAGGAGTGCCCTGCAGTGCTGGTAATGTTCATGGCATTTGGGGGACCGCCCCCCAAGCACACAGACATATCACTTATCTGCACACCCCCCCCCCCTCACAGGGAAGTGCCCTGCAGTGCCAGCAACACCGGGGAACCGCTCCCCGAGCAAACAGTAGCATAGCTTGCCCCTGGTACCCGGACACGCCCCCCACCACCCTGGGGTGGTCCCGCAGCACCAGGGCTGCCCACCTTAAGCCCAATAGGACTTGCTGGCTCTATAGCGTCCTCTGCCATCTTGGACGCCATGCTGTACCCCCCTTTCTGGCCCCGCTTCACCACAGAAACGGGGACTGGCAGTTTGGGGAGCCCAGCAGTCTGAACCAACTTTACAGCTGGCTCAGACTGCTGGAAAGGACGAAACACATAAGTCACAGTCTCCTGAACCTTCTTCCTTTTCTTTACCAGATCATCTTTACCGAGATCTTCACCAAAGGCAAAATCATCCATACGGGTAGGGGACTTCTGCTGTATAATGGCTTGCTGCAAACCCCCACTGGCCAGCTACTCCTCACCGCTCTCCTCTGTCTCCCCATCACTGGAGGGTAGCGCCACCTGGGTGGGCTCAGGGTAGCTATCTTGGGGGGGCTGGGGGTCACACACACTAGGGGTGGCATCCATTTCACTTCCCACAGCCGACTCTCCGCCATCTTCCTCCCCTCCTTCCTCCTCCTCACTGCTCTCCGGAGGGCAGCCTGCACCATATTTCCTTTCTTTGAATCTCTCCTCATTAATCAGTTTTTCTTTTAGGAATCCTGCCCCCTCAGAGATTTTTCTTTTGGCCTCCTCCACCTCCGCCACCTCTTTCTTCAGAGCCCGCACCTGGGCAGTGAACTTCTGCCTCTTACCTGTAGGGCCCTGGTCAGCCTGGTAGCGGGCAAATCTCAGGTCCTCTCTTAGACTCCTCAGCTTCCTGCCCAGCTCTTCGTACTCCGCCATCTTGGCTTGTATCCTTGAGCCATAGGTCGCCAATGACTCCCTTGGTCCCCGTGCCCCCCATTGCTGGGGTTCCGGGGTAGCAGAAGGACCGCTGGTCTTTGCTGTTGCCTTACGTCCCTCTGATCCGGTCGGGGGAGTGGGCACCACATTTCTGCGGGCCCTGCTGGAATGCCTCACCCCGACCTTGGAACCGGCTGTAAATACTATCTTCCCCCCTCTCGCCAGCTGGGAAAGAGAGGTAGAAGCCAGAGACTCCCTTGGCTCCATCCAAAGCTCTCCCCAGGGGCCTGCCACACCCCTGGGAAGGCAGATGAAAAACGCTGCTTCTCTCTGTGTGGTAGTCTGGAGCTTTAGCAGACACACCCGACAACTTCACACACTGAAACTGATGTGTTCACATGATGTGCTCTCTGCTGACACCTCTGTCCGTGTCAGGAACTGTCCAGAGCAGCATAGGTTTGCAATGGGGATTTTCTCTTGCTCTGGACAGTTCCTGATACGGGCATCAGGTGTCAGCAGAGAGCACTGTGGACAAGACAAGAAAGAAATTCAAAAAGTAAAGAATTTCCTCTGTAGCATACAGCTGGTAAAAAGTACTGAAAGGATTAAGATTTTTTAATAGAAGTAATTTACAAATCTGTTTAACTTTCTGGCACCAGTTCATTTAAAAAATAAAAAAAAAGTACAGGGCCACAGCAGTCCGCAGAAAGGGGGGCGTGTCGATCAACGCACAAAGCAGCGGCCAACACAAAAAATAATAATAACAATGATAATAATAAAAATAACGTAACAAAAATAATATATACATGAGAGAGGAGAGAGAAGCATTGATTTAACTTTATTTAATAATAAATAAAAATAATAATAATAATAATAATAAAATAACATAACAGGGGGCTGATCCATCCTGCTCAACTGCAGTGGACCCACACCCCAAAGGCCAGCCCTGTCTTATGCCAAGTGTTGGATGATGTCATGTGCATCACGTCCTTTGGGCAAATGGATCATGGTCTGTTGGGGTCACAGTCCTAATGATTGCCAGAGAGGGGCTCCATTATATGTCTATGGAGGCCGCATCCTACAATCAGTTCGACTGAGTTGCCATCCAGGGACTGGTTCACACTGCTGCTTTATCTATCAGTTGTGGTCTCAGCCCTGAGACCTGGAATGATCTAAACTTTTGATTTGTTCATGCGATGTGTCCAGAGTTTATTTATGACAGCAACGCTTTAAGACCACCTATTGGTTGGCTTACTTTACAACAAATTTACAATTTTGCAATAAATTTGCATGCGGGCCACTCACCTTTCACACTTAGCCATGCCCGGTTTTTGACACAAAAATGTCTAAAGCGCACATTAAATGTAGTGCAAGGCTTGTGTGGCATTGTATTTGCCACATTCCGGTTTAAAGTAAATAGTAAATTTTACCCACTGTTATTAAAGAACAACTTTAGAGAGTGCAATTTCCAAAAACAACTCTGTTACTGAAATGTTCATCAGAGCTATAAAAAACGTGTTTGGCACAGTCAGGACATTTATTTCTAATGAGTCTTACCCTTTCCCTTAGAGATAAGGATCTTCTAAAGATAAAAATTCTTATGAAACATTTTTTGTTTATTTATTGTAACTAATTTCAGTCAGAAGCCTTAGCTCTTAGTCCACCTAATGCAAAGTTTAAAACAGGGCCCCCACCGCATGTCCTATTTTAATAGAAGTAGTCTTTGGGCCCTCCTCAGACTCCAGGGGCTAAGTGTATCTGCTACAATGCCCCCCCCCCCCCATACCTACTTTCTTGATTACACCTTCCTCAGGGGCTGCCTCTATAGCTTTCTTCTTGACTACACCTTCCTCGGGGGCTGCCTCTATAGCTACTTTGTTGATTACACCATCCTTAAAGGCTGCCCCTAGAGCTACTTTCTTGATAACATCTTCCCAAGGGGCTGCCCCTATAGCTACTTTCTCAATTACATCTTCTCGGGGGCTGCCCCAATAACTTCTTTCTTGATTACACCTTCCTCGGGCACTGCCCCTATAGCTTCTTTCATGATTACATCTTCCTCGAGGCTGCCACTATAGCTTTTTTTCATGATTACACCTTCCTAGGGGGGCTGCCTCTATAGCTTCTTTCCCAATTTCACCTTCTTGGGGCTGTCTCAATAGCTTCTTTCTCGATTACATCATCCTCAGGGGATGTTCCTATAGCTTCTTTCATGATTACCCCCTTCCTCGGGGGCTGCCCCTATAACTTCTTTCTTACACCTTCTTCAGGGGATGTCCCTATAAGTAGTTTCTTGATTTCACCTTCCTCAGGGGCTGCCCATATAGCTACTTTCTTGATTACATCTTCCTTGGGGGCTGCCCCTATAAGTTCTATCTTGATTCCACCTTCCACGGGGCTGCCCCTATAGCTTCGTTCTTGATTACATCTTCCTCAAGTTCTTTCTTGATTCCACTTTCCTCAGGAGCTGCCCCTATAGCTTATTTTTTGATTACATCTTCCTCCGGGGTATGTTGCAAACTTTATGATGAAAAAAATCATAGCAAAGGGCACAATGTAAACATTACTGCATAACTAGATAGACCTGTTCTTCTGAAAAGCAGTATAGGGCCTATAATGATGGTCATCAATGATATATATATATATATATATATATATATTATACAAACATACGAGAGTACATATCAATAGAGATGCTTTGAGTGGTAATGCTTATGTCTGACTGTCATTGCATTCACAAGCCCCCACCCCAATCTTGTGATTGCTGAGGGTCTCAGCAGCGGGATCCCCCCATTGATCAGACGCTCACTTCCTGTCCTGTGGATGGGGAAAACCTTTAAAGGGTGCTCCCCTGGAAAACATTTTTTTTTAAATCAACTGGTGCCAGAAAGTAAAACAGATTTGTAAATTACTTCTATTAAAAAATCTTACCCCTTCCAGTACTTATCAGCTGCTGTATACTACAGAGGAAGTTCTTTTCTTTTCGAATTTCCTTTCTGTCTGACCACAGTGCTCTTTGCTGACAACCCTGTCCATTTTAAGAATTGTGCAGAGCAGCATATATTTGATATGGTGATTTGCTCCTACTCTGGACAGTTCCTAAAGTAGACAGAGGTGTCAGTAGAGAGCACTGTGGTCAGGCAGAAAGGAAATTCAAAAAGAAAAGAATTTCCTCTGGAACATATGTGATAGCGGGATGTGATGAGGGCAGATGGCATTAACCCCTTGTATTCGTGACACCAGGGCATGGTTTAGACTAAAACCACCCGAAGGTATACCGCTGGATCCTGGACTAGGCACGGGGGGCAATAAAGACTCCGACACCAAGTTATAGACAACGGTAGCTTAACTGAGGGTAGACAGATGGAAAAGTCTATACAGTTCAGCCAGGGCCCAAGGAGGTGACCAGTGATGCAGAGACCTTAAGGGCTTGCTGGGACTTGTAGTAGGACTGGACAATTGAATGCAGACCACGCTGACTTGACAGATGACAGGGACTTGACTTGACTCATAAAGCTGTGACTTTATCTTACTTGACTTGATGGTGGCTGCTGGACTTGACTTTGAGGTCTCCAACACTCTGGACACACACACTAGGCAACTGCACTGGACCTCAGCCGAAGAGAGAGAAGCTCCACCCAGGGGTTATATGGGGGAGACTAGCAGGGAGCACATAGGTCATTCTTGGGATCACCTGGTCACTGGTACCTCCTGGGTAACAATCACATGGTATAACTCTTAAAGATACAACACATTTTATAACACAATACACTTAATACCATATGTACAGGGGGGAAACAGGTGCAGGGGGCCCTGGGGACACTGAAGGAGGCTGCCTGTGTACGGGTAACATCTCCCGTACTGGGCCACCGCACAGCAGCTGATAAGTACTGGAAGGATTACGATTTTTAAATAGAAGTAATTTACAAATCTAATATGTAAAGACAAGAAAGGGGAGAGCACTGTGAGGGCATATATCACCTGGACTGGGTTGCGGTCAAACCCCAGTACCTATTTTCGTATATCCTGCGGGGTGCACACATAGAAACATGAAGTATCAGAAAGATTCAATAAAGAAAAATGTAGGTGCACTCACCGCTCAGCGGAGACTACTGCATGCCAGGGTCCGGTACACGGGGAGCTGGATCTCAGCGAAGGCGCAGGGAGTGTGGCGCTCGGAGGCTACGGCGGCAGTTTCGCTGTCGAAATGCAGCGTAGCCTCCGAGCGGCGTAGCCTCCAAGCGCCACACTCCCTACGCCTTCTCTGAGATCCAGCTCCCCGTGTACCGGACCCCGGCATGCAGTAGTCTCCGCTGAGCGGTGAGTGCACCTACGTTTTTCTTTATTGAATCTTAATTTACAAATCTGTTTAACTTTCTGGCACCAGTTGATTTAAAAAAAAAATAATGTTTTCCAGTGGAGTACCCCTTCACACATACAGTTTTCTGGGCAGATTTTATACACAGGATTTGAGTCTGTGGATTTGAAGCTGTGTTCAGTCATTTAGTTTACATTGAAATCTGCAGCATAAAAAATCCTGTGCATCAAATATGTGCAGGATACAGTACATGTGAATACACTCTAAGGGTTAAAATGTTCTAGCTGCGCTCATAATGTGTGTGCGGCTCATTGAGAACCCAGCAGCTGTCCAATCTGACTCCGCTCTATCACTCCCTGCTCTGATCACTGTTAGGAGAAGAGCTGATATAAGAGCGGACATCACTGGTGATCCGGAGGGTTAATAACCCACTAGACCACAGGTACCATTAATCCTGCACTAGACCACTGCACTGACATTAACCCCTCACTGACATACAATATCCTATACATGGCCACATTTCAGCCTAAACCGAGGTCTCTATTGAGCTTGATAAAACCGTCGCTGTGTATCGGATACGTCAATAAAAGATGTGATACCAGATTGGTTTACCTGGGTGGAAGCTGTCAGAATCTCCATCGTATTTAACCATTGAAGGTGAGTGAGGTTTCCTGATTTGTACATCTTCTAGTTTTTAAACTCTATTTATTGAAGCCTTGTAATAGAGCTGTCCTTTAGGCTAAGTTTCCACTTGTTTTCTTTTTCAGGTAGTTTTTGGATTTCTGCAACTGCAGTTTTTGAGCCAAAGTCAGAAGTGGATCCATAAGGGAGGAGAAGTGTAAGTCCTTCCTTTATATGTCCTATTCCATATGAATACACTTCGGGCTTTGGCTCAAATAC
>NC_079191.1:426361169-426403669 GCF_029499605.1 Hyla sarda
TCGCTTCATGCCCCCTCAATGCAAGTCTATGGGAGGGGGCGTTTCACGCCCCCTCCCATAGACTTGCATTGAGGGGCGGGTGTGATGTCATGAGGGGGTGGGGCTATGACATCACGAGCTTCCGGCTCCAACGTTCGGAACAGTTTGTTCCCAACACTGAGCAGCGGAGTACCCCTTTTAACAATAAATGCCTAACTATACCCATGTACCTACCATAAAATATCAATACATCTATGCTGAGGATTTTATGCTGCAGATGTTTTTAATGACTAGTACAGATGTTCTCATACCATTTAAAAAAAAAAAAAAAGGGTACAGGTACCAATACTTTTTCAAGTACCCACAGATACCAATTACAAATTTACCCCTATTAGGTAGAAGCACCCGGTAGGTAGGTAGAGAACCCTCCCTTTTAGGAAGAAGCCCCCAGTAGTTAGGCAGTGAACCTCTTATTAAGTAGAGGTCCCCATTAGGTAGTTTCCCCCAATATGTCCCCTGGTGGTGGTGGTGCAGGACCTTGTCTTTCGCTCCGTTATCTGGAGCAGCATAAAATGTGCAGCGTTTATATAAATAGGTATAGGACAACTTATTTTTTTTTTTTTTAATCATCTGGTGCCAGAAAGTTAGACAAATTTGTAAATTACTTCTATTAAAAAAACTTAATCCTTCCAGTACTTTTTAAAGGCTGTATGCTACAGAGGAAATGCTTTTCTTTTTGGATTTTTCTTCTGTCACGAGCACAGTGCTCTCTGTTGACCTCTGTTGCTATCCATTTTAGGAACTGTCCAGAGCAGGAGAAAATCCCCATGGCAAACATATGCTGCTCTGGACAGTTCTTAAAATGGACAGCAGAGGTTCAGCAGAGAGCACTGTGCTCGTGACAGAAGAGAAGTCCAAAAAGAAAAGCATTTCCTCTGTAGTATACAGCCCCTAAAAAGTACTGGAAGGATTAAGATTTTTTTTATAGAAGTAATTTACAAATCTGTTTATCTTTCTGGCACCAGTTGATTTAAAAAAAAAAGTTTTCCTCGGGAGTACCCCTTTAAAAGGACTGTCTTTTATTAGCCCCCCATAGTGCAACGTTTCGGCATGCAACTGCCTTTTCCAAGCTTCCTTTTAAAGGGGTACTCCACTGCTCAGAGTTTTGAACAAACTATTCCGAGCGCTGGAGCCCGGCTGCTCGTGATGTCATAGCCCCGGCCCCTCATGACATCACGCCCCGCCCCCTCAATGCAAGTCTATGGGAGGGGGCGTGACGGCTGTCACGCCCCCTCCCATAGACTTGCATTGAGGGGGCGGGGCGTGACTTCATGAGGGCTATGGCGTCACGGGGCCCGCTCCAGCGCTCGGAACAGTTTGTTCCAAATGCTGAGCAGCGGAGTACCCCTTTAAGATCCTGAGTCTCCGTTGTTCGGTGCTGTAATCTGGAGTTTCTGTTGTATGTATTTCTGGATGATTACGGATAGAGATGAGCGAACTTACAGTAAATTCGATTCGTCATGAACTTCTCGGCTCGGCAGTTGATGACTTTTCCTGCATAAATTAGTTCAGCTTTCCGGTGCTCCGATGGGCTGGAAAAGGTGGCTACAGTCCTAGGAGACTCTTTCCTAGGACTGTATCCACCTTTACCAGCCCACCGGAGCACCTGAAGGCTGAACTAATTTATGCAGGATAAGGCATCAACTGCCGAGCCGAGAAGTTCGTGACGAATGGAATTTACTGTAAGTTCGCTCATCTCTAATTATGGACACAACATAGGAATCCAGTGCTGTCTCTTTTCTCTTTGTTGTATATAGGTATAAAGGTAGATAATTCTCTGATAGGTGAGAACCAGAGATTCATCTGGAAGCACCATACCTTTGTATTGTAAATGCCAGAGGATTGTACTGTAAACAGCTGGAAAGGCCGAGGAGTTGTCACCAGATGGGTCACCTACCACCCAAAAGACAATACTTTGTGCTTGAGTACAGGGCGTGTTACTTATAATCAGCAAAACCACAATTGTGCAATGTAACGTCTCTGAAAGACTTATTTAAAGGGGTATTCCAGGAAAAAACTTTTTTATATATATATCAACTGGCTCCAGAAAGTTATACAGATTTTTAAATTACTTCTATTAAAAAAATCTTAATCCTTCCAATAATTATCAGCTGCTGAAGTTGAGTTGTTCTTTTCTGTCTGGCAACAGTGCTCTCTGCTGACATCTCTGCTCGTCTCAGGGAACTGCACAGACTAGAAGAGGTTTGCTATGGGGATTTGCTTCTGCTCTGGACAGTTCCTGAGACAGGTGTCATCAGAGAGCACTTAGAAAAGAACAACTCAACTTCAGCAGCTCATAAGTACTGAAAGGATTAAGATTGTTTAATAGAAGTAATTTACAAATCTAAAAAAAAAAATAGTGTAGCTCACTCAGAAATGAAGAAGATAGCTATACCTGAGGTTAACTGGTGTTACCCTCACCCAGGGGTCTATAGAGATAAATGTATATAGGTATAGTTGATAGAACAATTAAGGACCAGTCCTCAAGGTATATCAGGAATAAGAAATATAAAGTGATAGGGGGACATGTATCATTATTTGTGTATGGTAGAAGCATTTTACCCCTTTTCCCGAATTCTAAATTATGTGCAGAAGTGCTAAATTTATCAATCAAGTGCAATGAGCTTCATAAATTGCGGGTAAATATAGTAATCTCCTCAATCCACTCTTTGGAAAATAGAATTGATGATTTAGAGCATCTTGCTACGTTAAGTCCAAGATGGCTTATATTTGCGCAAAAAAACAGCTCTTGCGGCAAAATTTTTGGTGTAAAAAAAATGTACGCAGTTAATAAATCCATGCGTACTATAGATGTCACTCCAAGGTACCCTGATTCAGCCACATCTGAAGGACATGCTCTACCAAAACGTGCGCAAAAAAATTGCGCAAAAAAAAGGGCTTGCGCAAAATTTTGCGCAAAAAAATACACACAAAGCAGGGGTAAAATCTTTCATACATGTCCCCCATAGAGTATAATTAAAGTATGATCCAGGTAGTAATAGTGGTAATTTATTAATATGGGTCAATAATGTATATAATATACATTTGTGACCCATATTCATAAATTACCACTATTACTACCTGGATCATACTTTAAAGGGTACCTCTCATCAAAAAAACTTTTGATATATTATAGATTAATGTATGCAGAATAACTTTACAATTGCATGTTATTAAAAAATCTGCTTCTTTCTATTAAATTTTCCACTTTGAAGAAATGACCACTAGGGGTCTCCCTACCAGTCCTGGCAGCAAGCATTTCAGACTCATGCTGGAGTCCTAAACACTACGAGCTGCCAGTCTGCTTTGTTCACAAAGGAGAACACTCAGAGCTGCCAGCCTGCTTTGTTCACAGCCTGTTTGGCTGTGAACAAAGCAGGCTGGCAGCTCTGAGTGTTTAGGACTCCAGCATGAGTCAGAAATGCTTGCTGACAGGACTGATCGGGAGAAATACAATAGAAAGAAGCATAGTTTCCATTAACATGCTATTGGAAAGTTATTCAACATTCATTAATCTAAAATATATCAAAAGTTTATTTGATGAGAGGTACCCTTTAACTATAATCTATCACTTTATATCTCTTATTCCTGATATACCATGAGGACTGGTCCTTTTGTTCTATCAACTATACCTATATACATTTAATTTACAAATCTGTTTAACTTTCTGGAGCCAGTTCATATATATATATATATATATATATATATATATATATATATATACCGTATTTTTCGCCGTATAAGACGCACTTTTTCTTCCCCAAAACTGGGGGGAAAAAGTCGGTGCGTCTTATACGGCGAATTCACCCCTATCGCGGCGGTCCCTGCGGCCATCAACGGCCGGGACACGCGGCTAATACAGGACATCACCGATCGTGGTGATGCCCTGTATTAACCCTTCAGACGCGGCGATCAAAGCTGACCGCCGCGTCTGGAGGGAAAGTGACACTAACCCGGCTGTTCAGTCGGGCTGTTCGGGACCGCCGCGATTTCACCGCGGCGGTCCCGAACAGCCCGACTGAATAGCCGGGTTAGTGCTTACAGGACACTGGGAGGGACCTTACCTGCTTCCTCGGTGTCTTCTCCATTCAGGGATCCCCTGTATGGCCGGCGCTCTCCTTCCTCATCATCACATCGTCGCGTACATGCGTCGGTGTGCGTAACGACGTGATGGCGGCGACAGAGAGCGAGGATACCCGGCCGGCAGCAGAGACGTTCCGGAGCGACGGGGACACGGCGACAGCGATGGAGCGACATCCAGGGCAGCGGTGACGGGTCCGGAGCGGCAGGGACACGTGAGTATTACCTCCTATGCAGTGGTCTTCAATCTGCGGACCTCCAGATGCTGGGAGTTGTAGTTTTGCAACATCTGGAGGTCCACAGGTTGAAGACCACTATTGGGTTCAAAATCTTTATTTTTTTAGATTTTGCCCCTAAAGATTGGGTGCGTCTTATACGCCGGTGCATCCTATAGGACGAAAAATACGGTGTGTATATATATATATATATATATATATATATATATATATATATATATTTTATATATTTTTTACCCATAACAGTATGAATAAAAACAAAAACTCACACAGTTCTATCGAAATGGCTTAAAAAATAAACAAACAAAAAATAATTTAGTTTTTTATGTAGATGACATTTGCTCAGAGGAGATGATGTTTGTCTATCCTCTCTAAGAGCGCTGTACGGCGGATGTAGCCTGTGGTTAGATGACTCCTTTATTGTGACACATCTGCCACTCACTGTGAAAGACGACAGACAATAAGAGCAGTGATCGTTCCCTGTTTTGGATGTTTGACAAAGTGAATTGGCAGGATTTGTAGGTAACTGGAAAGTGAGACTGAGAAGCCAACACAAAGCAGGTGGTGACATGTTACTGAGTCGTGATGAAAGGCCGGGCACATCTATGGCATCATCAAGGAGCCGGACAATGCCAGGAGCTCTGCAAACGTCTTAAACCACCAGATGACTGATCCTCGGCTGTATGTTGTTTCATTCCGGTGTTTGCTAGAATACGGTAGGAGACTGACTACTTGTATTTTCTGTCCGTCCATGAACGGCTTTAAGGGAAGCATTATTGGGGGGAATTAATCCGTTCAGGACCCATGGCGTAACGTTACGTCCCGACACCCTGGGTCTTAAGGACCCATGACGTACAGTTACGGCATGGGCAGTTCCGGTCCCCGCCGGGCGGAGATCGGACCGGGATGCCTGCTGAAATCATTCAGCAGGCATCCCGTGCAAATGCCCAGGGGGGTCATCAGACCCCCCCATGTCGGCGATCGCGGCAAATCGATCCGGCGATTCCGGGTCATTACGGGTCTATAGTGACCCGGTGACCTGGAATGTAAGGGGGATTGCGGGTGTCTAAGACACCCAGGATCCCCCTGAAGCGATAGGAGTGAGGAGGCATGGATGCCACCCCTCCTATCCCTGCTATTGGTGGTCTAGACGCGACCACCAATAGCAGATCGGGGGCGGGGGGGTTAACTTTCATTTTCCCCATCCTGCCCTCCCACAATAGGCGGGGCAGGACGGGGAAACGACGGGGATCGGCGCCGAAGATCCACTTACCGATCCGGGCGGGCGACGGAGGCTGCGGGCGACGGAGATCGGCGGGCGGCGGTGACGTGCGGCTGGATCCGACGGAAGCTGGTGAGTTGCCTAGCAACATCTGGAGGGTACAGTTTGAGACCATTATACAGTGGTCTCTAACTGTAGCCCTCCAGATCTTGCAAAACTACAACTCCTAGCATGCCCAAACAACTGTCTGCTGTCAGGGCATGCTGGGAAGTGTAATTTTGCAACAGCTGGAGGACCACAGTTTGGAGATCACTTTGCAGTGATCTTTGCAAATCCAAACAGCAATCAGCTGTCTCGGCATGCTGGGAGTTGTAGTTGCGTACCTCCAGCTATTGCATAACTACATCTCCCAGCATGCCCTTTGGTGATCAGTACATGCTGGGAGTTGTAGTTTTGCAACAGCTGGAGGCAGACTGGTAGGAAAATACTGAGTTAGGTAACAGAACCTAACTGAAGGTTTTCCAACCAGTGTGTCTCCAGCTGTTGCAAAAGTACAACCCCCAGCATGCACGGTCTGTCAGTACATGCTGGGAGTTGTAGTTTTGAAACAGCTGTAGGTTTGCCCCCCCATGTGAACGTACAGGGTACATTCACACAGGCAGGTTTACAGTAAGTTTCCTGCTTCAAGTTTGGGCTGCGGCAAATCTTTCGCCGCAGCTCAAACTCCTAGCGGGAAACTCACCTTTACACGCCAGTGCGAATGTACACTAAAAACACTACACTAACACATAATAAAGAGTAAAACACTACATATACACCCCCTTACACTGCCCCCCCCCCAATATTAATTTAAACCGTATTGTATGGCAGTGTTTCCAAAACGGAGCCTCCAGCTGTTGCAAAACAACAACTCCGAGCATTTCCGTACAGCCACTGACTGTCCAGGCATGCTGGGAATTTGGCAACAGCTGGAGGCACCCTGTTTGGGAATCACTGGCGTAGAATACCCCTATGTCCACCCTATGCGATCCCTAATTTAGTCCCTAATTTAGTAAATGCGCATGGAGCTCTCTCACTTCGGAGCCCTGTCGTATTTCAAGGAAACAGTTTAGGGCCAAATGGGGTATCTCCGTACTCGGGAGAAATTGCACTACAAATTTTGGGGGGCTGTTTCTCCTTTTACCCCTTATGAAAAGTTGGGGCGACACCATCTTGTTAGTGTAAAAAAATAAAAAAACTTACACTAACATGCTGGTGTTGCCCTATACTTTTTATTTTCACAAGCGTTAAAAGGAAAAAAAGACCCCCAAAATTTGTATCGCAATTTCTCCTGAGTATAGAAATACCCCATATGTGGGCGTAAAATGCTCTGCGGGCGCACAACAAGGCTCAGGAGTGAGAGTGCACTATGTACATTTGAGGCCTAAATTGGTGATTTGCACAGGGGTGGCTGATTTTACAGCGGTTCTGACATAAACGCAAAAAAATAAATACCCACATGTGATCCCATTTTGGAAACTACACCCCTCACGTAATGTAATAAGGGGTACAGTGAGCATTTACGCCCCACAAGTGTCTGACAGATTTTTGGAACAGTGGTCCATGAAAATGAAAAATTTAATATTTCAATTGCACAGCCCACTGTTCCAAAGATCTGTCAAACGCCAGTGGGGTGTAAATACTCACTGCACCCCTTATTAAATTCTGTGAGGGGTGTAGTTTCCAAAATAGGGTCACATGTGGGGGGTCCACTGTTCTGGCACGACGGGGGGCTTTGTAAACGCACATGGCCCCTGACTTCCATTCCAAACAATTTTTTTCCCAAAAGCTCAATGGCGCTCCTTCTCTTCTGAGCATTGTAGTGCGCCAGCAGAGCACTTGACGTCCACACATGGGGTATTTCCATACTCAGAAGAGATGGGGTTACACATTTTTGCGGGTCTTTTCTGCTATTAACCCTTGCAAAAATGTGAAATTTGGGGGGAAGCACACATTTTAGTGAAAAATTATTAGAATTTTTTTACATATGCAAAAGTCGTGAAACCCCTGTGGGGTATTAAAGCTCACTTTATTCCTTGTTACGTTCCTCAAGGGGTCTAGTTTCCAAAATGGTATGCCATGTGGTTTTTTTTTGCTGTTCTGGCACCATAGGGGCTTCCTAAATGCGACATGCCCCCCGAGCAAAATTTGCTCTCAAAAAGCCAAATATGACTCCTTCTCTTCTGAGCATTGTAGTTCGCCCGTAGTGCACTTCAGGTCAACTTATGGGGTACCCCCATACTCAGAAGAGATGGGGTTACAAATTTTGGGGGGTATTTTCTGCTATTAACCCTTGCAAAAAATTAAAATTAGGGGGGAAACATACATTTTAGTGAAAAAAAATATTATTTTTTTACATATGCAAAAGTCATGAAACACCTGTGGGGTATTAAGGCTCACTTAATTCCTTGTTATGTTCCTCAAGGGGTCTAGTTTCCAAAATGGTATGGCATGTGTTTTTTTTTGCTGTTCTGGCACCATAGGGGCTTCCTAAATGCAACATGCCCCCCAAAAACCATTTCTGAAAAACGTACTCTCCAAAATCCCCTTGTCGCTCCTTCACTTCTGAGCCCTCTACTGCGCCCGCCGAACACTTTACATAGACATATGTGCTCACTCGAGAGAAATTGGGCTACAAATACAAATATAAATTTTCTCCTTTTACCCCTTGTAAAAATTCAAAAATTGGGTCTACAAGAAAATGCGAGTGTAAAAAATGAAGATTTTGAATTTTCTCCTTCACTTTGCTGCTATTCCTGTGAAACACTTAAAGGGTTAAAACGCTGACTGAATGTCATTTTGAATACTTTGGGGGGTGCAGTTTTTATGATGGGGTCTTTTATGGGGTATTTCTAATATGAAGACCCTTCAAATCCACTTCAAACCTGAACTGGTCCCTGAAAAATTGTGAGTTTGAAAATTTTGTGAAAAATTGGAAAATTGCTGCTGAACTTTGAAGCGCTCTGGTGTCTTCCAAAAGTAAAAACTCGTAAATTTTATGATGCATACATAAAGTAGACATATTGTATATGTGAATAAAATAAAAAAATATTTGGAATATCCATTTTCCTTACAAGCAGAGAGCTTCAAAGTTAGAAAAATGCTAAATTTTTTTATTTTTCATCAAATTTGGGGATTTTTCACCAAGAAAGGATGCAAGTTACCACAAAATTTTACCACTATGTTAAAGTAGAATATGTCACAAAAAAACAATCTCGGAATCAGAATGAAAGGTAAAAGCATCCCAGATTTATTAATGCTTAAATTGACAGTGGTCAGATGTGCAAAAAAAGGCCGGGTCCTAAGGTGTAAAATGGCTGGGTCCTTAAAGGGTTAAAGGGGTACTTTGCTGCTCAGCGTTTGGAACAATCTGTTCTGAACGCTGGAGCCGGCGACGAGAGCTTGTGACGTCATAGTCCTGCCCCTCATGACGTGACGTGATGGATGTCATGTCCCCTCCCATGGACTTGCATTGAGGGGGCGGGCGTGACATCATGAGGGGGCAGGGTTATGACATCACGAGTGCCGGCTCCAGCTTTCGGAACAGTTTGTTCCAAATGCTGAGCAGCGGAGTACCCCTTTAAAGAGACCAGACACTTTATACAGAAGGGAAATGTTCTGTGCTTATTTTCCTAACCTGTTCCAGAACGCTGGGTGCCTGTATGGAGATTGTGGGGGTCCCATCGGCCGGACCCCCGCAATCAGTCATCTAAACATCTTATCCATTATCCTTTGGATAGGGGATAAGATGTCTACCAACAGAGTACCCCCTTTAAATTCTTCTCTCCTGAAGTCTTTACTAACCCAGAACTGCAAACAGGTTACTCAGACAGAGGTTTCCTTCTCCTCAAGTCCATTATTTGAAATTTGAAAACATTGAATTATTTGCAATTTGAAACATTGAACTGCAGTTTCCTTTGTATTGATTACATATTTGTCTATATTATCGATATAACATCACATCACTATATTTTTTTTCTTGTTTTTAGGAACACTGTCCTTTGTTTCCTGATGCTTCTCTTTACCGTTGGTGCTTTCGTCCAGGAGATGGATGAACTGAACTGTAAGACCATTGGACGTACCGCCTTGTTTTCCAATTGTAATTTGACTCAAATTCCTGAAGTACCAATGAACATTTTATCTTTGATCTTAACTCAAAACTACATTCTGGAATTAAATTCTACATCATTTCCACCACTGCAAGACTTGGAAGTCCTGAAGCTGGATGGTCAGTGGACTAGAAGGTTGACAGTACATAAGGATAGTTTCAGGAATCTACCTAAACTGATTGCTCTGGATCTGTCCTTTAATATAGTTCTAGTCCTCGATCAAGATGCCTTCACCGGCCTATCATATCTTGAGAACCTTGTCTTATATTCCAATCAACTGAATGGATCCTTTTTGGAAAACAATTATTTCAATGATTTGACCAACTTGGTATTCTTAGACCTTTCATTCAATGACATCACCTATCTCAAACCCCATCCTAAATTTTATAATTTATACAGATTTGAATTATTAAATTTAAGGGAAAATAAAATAACAAGAATTTGTGAAGGAGATTTACACAGTTTCCAACAGAAAAAAATTACAGTTTTGGATTTATCGTACAATCGGCTGTATTACTCCAATGTTAACGACTGGGAACATTGTGGGAATCCCTTTCGAAATATCGAGTTCGATACACTTCACCTGGGTGGGAATGGATTCAATGAACAGACCACAAAAGCATTGTGCAATGTTTTAAATGGCACCAAAATCTTCCACCTCAAACTAAGTCATCACACAATGGGACAAGGTTTTGGCTTCCGCAACCTTAAGGATCCAGATAATTCCACATTTGCTGGACTTGAGAACAGCGACATTGCAATCTTTGACATTTCACAAGGATACATTTTTACCTTGCACTCATACTCATTTGGAAAACTCTCTAAGCTGCTTCTTCTTAATCTTGCCGAAAACAAGATAAACCGTATTGAAAATAATGCCTTCCAAGGCCTTCAAAGCTTACAATACCTCAATATGTCCTTAAACCTGTTGGGTGAATTATATAATGATGCTTTTGAAGGAATCCCAAACGTGCTACAGATTCATCTAAACAACAATCATATTGGGCCAATACAGTGGTATGCCTTTAGGAACCTTCCAAAATTGGAGTATTTAGACTTAACTAACAATGCCATTGCAAGTCTTGAATTTTGTGATATTCTGCCTTTGGTAGCTTTTATTGGTTTGAAGCAAAATAAACTTCTTTCAATTAATGTTGCCAAAGTGAAGGCCCTAACCATTGACTTTGCTGAGAACCAGCTGACAGATCTGGCTGATTTCTTGGCATTTCTTAAGAATGCTGTCGTTCAGAACATCTCCCTACGAAAGAATCGGCTGGCCATCTGTACCTACAGCGTTAGTATTCCAAAAAACAATTCAGTCCTTTACTTGGACCTATCCGATAACATGATTCAGCTGATTTGGGAAAAAGGCCAATGTCTGGAGATGTTTAACAATCTCAACGCTCTTCAAATTCTACAACTTTCGAGCAACCATATTCGATTCTATCCTTACAGAATTTTTAGTGGCCTGACATCCTTACAAGTTCTCAACTTGTCATCAAACTTTCTCTCAAACATCACACCAGACATTTTACCTGTTAGTGTTCACACTTTGGATATATCCAGGAACCAACTGTTTTCACCCAACCCAGATGTGTTTCTTCACTTGGGAACCATTGACTTGCGACATAATCAGTTCATCTGTCAATGCCCCCTTTTTAAATTTTTGATATGGCTGAATACAACGAATACTAGTTTAATAGGTGACCGGGAAGACATTTACTGCGCATTTCCCGAAGACCTAAGATATACCTCACTTTATGATATTGACTCTTCAGTCTGCGATGAACTTACTGTGTTGGGACCGCTCATGTTTGCCCTATTTGTGCTCTCGTCTGTTGTCATTGCGACTTTCATGACAGTAGTGATTATATACAACCATTTCCGAGGGGTTTTCTGTGGACTCTACATGAGGCTGATAAAGTCTGTACTCGAGGAGGAACCTCAAGAGGAAAATACTTCCAAATATGATGCTTATTTGTGTTATGCCAGAAAAGATTTTGTATGGGTTGAAAATGTCTTTATCAAAAACTTAGATTCTGAATACAGTGACCGGAACCGCTTTAATCTGTGTTTCGAGGAACGAAATTTCATTCCAGGGGAAGATCATGTTATGAATATTCGAGATTCCATTTGGAATAGTAGGAAAACCATTTGTGTTGTCACAAAGCATTTTCTGCGGGACGGATGGTGCGTTGAAGCCTTCAATTATGCCCAAAGTCGATATTTTACAGAACTCAAAAATGTCCTTATCATGGTTGTGGTGGGGTCCCTATCAGAGTACCAACTAAGGAAATATAAGCCCATCAGGGCATATATGCAGAGGTGTGATTACTTGATGTGGCCGGAAGACGATCAGGATGTTGAGTGGTTTTTAAGTAGACTTTCCTATAAGATACTGCAAGAGGAAAAAGTCAAAGAAAAGGAGGTCAAAGTCAGAACAGTAAGTTCTGCGGTAGAGCTACAACAGATAGGTGTTTCTTGAGTGGCCATGACTGAATTCATCAACCCGCGTTTTACATATGTGGACATACTACAACTGAGAGTTTCCAGTCTTGGAGTGTTATACTTTTCTAGATGCCCACCTTTTGGACCATGCTCCCATTGATGTTACTTTCACAGTATGGCCACTGAGAGAGTCATCACAAGAGGAAATATGGGAGTATTGGACATTGATATTATGGTTGGGTTTGCCAAATGTGAATTTGTATATATAAACTATATCTCGAAAATTCAAAGTATTTTATAAATTGTAATATATGAGAAGCAATTTCAGTCATTATATACAATATATATTGTCCTACCCTTTCACATCCAAAGGGCACAGTGTTATAGTTATCAGTACTTGTGTAGGCTTTCATTAAAGGGGTACTCCTCCCCTAGACGTCTTATCCCCTATCTTGGCTGCATCACTCCAGGCATCCGATGCATGGAGCGAACTTAGACTTGCATTGAGGGGAAGTGGCCGTGATGTCACGAGCCTCCGGCGCTGCACCCGACGCTCTAAAAGAATGCCGGGTGCAGGAAGGAGATCGCGGGGGTCCCCAGCAGTGGGATTCCCGCGATCAAACATCTTATCCCCTATCCTTTGGATAGGGGATAAGATGTTTAGAGGCAGAGTACCCCTTTAACTTAAATCTCCCCATGTTGGATTTTGGTAAATCTGACCCTTATGTTGAACCTAAAGGTAAGTTGCTATCAGGGGAACCTAGCATAGCTTGTCTCTCACTCCCAATAGATATTGGGAATAACACTTATGATCAGTCGAAACCTAATTTATGTGCCAGGTCTGGATTTTGTATTAGTTGGCACTTTTTTTTGGCAGCTAGAGGGAGCAACAAAAGATTCCTTCAAGAATAAAAGGAATGTCAAAGTTTTTCTCCACACAGCGCTAACAAGGGACCTGAAAAAAAGTGATATTAAATGTGGAATTGCTCTTATATTTAAAGCATACATGCACTTTTAAGTGATTTTAAGGTTAAGCTGTTATGTGATGAGGAGTAGCACTCTGTTGTCTGGTGTACAACCCAGTGCAAAAAGGAAGTCTAAGAGTGAGCACTATATGTGGCCTTTATATAACTTGTAAATGGCATTTCTGACCAGGTTACTGCACTACTGGCTACATTTCCAATGTTTAGTTGGCCCAGAGCTAGGGGGTATAGACTAACCACTATGATGTCTCTCATGTCTACACTGAACAAACGCAGAAGAGGGGATCCTGCTTTCCAATAGCTCTATAGCACATCGGCAGAAGCATCACAGAGTACACTATAGAGCAGTACTGAGTAGTGTTAGCTGTGAACCAAGCACTGTGATGAGATATACTCACTACAAGCTGAAGTTCTGTTTCTGTGTCCCTCCGTCTGCTCTATGCTTCCCTTCCCATTGACTTTTGTGAGCAGATGTAACCTGATACTTAAATGGGTTGTCCAGCCAAGGAAACAACATGTGTATGGTGTCAAAAAAAAGTATAACAACTTACTAATATAATGTTATTAGACATAGTGTAACGCCCCACGGGTGTGGTCCCTCTGTGCCACAAATGGCAGCTGGCCAGGCAGGCAGAATGGGGCAAAACTGACACTATAGATAGAGTCAGACACAGCAATGCTGATTAAGGTGTTTATTTACAAAGTACATACAGAGTCCAAGGCAAAAGACAAATCCAATAACAGGCAGGGGTCAGAAGACAGACAGGTATTAGGTAAGGCAGGTTACAGAGACCTTAGCAGTTCAGGTACACTCCAGAATGAGCAAACAAACAAACTTGCTTGGAGTGCTTTCCAAGGAGTGGAAGAGGAACCACTAGGGAGTGCATGCCAGCCCTATAAAACAGAGTATAAGGATTCCTCCCGAGGGATAGCTCTGGGATCGTCCTTGACACCGCCACGGAACACATTTCCTCACAATAAAGCGGCAAACAACAGTACTTTATGCAAGTCTGGCTCCTTGCCAGCGTTATTAGACAGGTTGCAGGATAAATAAAACAGGAACAAACAAAACCCTAGACTGTCTAGTCACAAACTAAACAATCCAGCATGCCCTGACTAACAACTGGTGGGCTTTTCCCGGCCAGTTAAACTTATGTCTTCTGCAACCTTCTACTCACTATTCACACACAGCGTTTGCAACCTCTTGCTGTGTGTCTCGTCCACATCACTCTTTGGGGCCACTCACAGCTCGGGCTGTGTGTTTCTCAGCAGGACCCCGGCCTCCCCCTATAGCCAGCTTGCTGTCTTCTAGGGAGAGCCACAACTATTGTGTCTGTGTTCTTTTTAAACACACTTCCCCTTTCTGCTTCCTCATTAATTAGGCCACAGGTGGGGGATTCTCCAGGGTGAGCAAGGGAAATACACCCTTTCCTTGCCACAGTGTCACAATAGTCAGTGCTGGCACGTGGCCCCTAGTGGACAGAGCAGCAAGACACACATCAGACCAGGAAATGCAGCAGGAACATGGCACCCAAAATGTTGCATGGTGCTGGTAAGACCCAGGGCACATGGTACGCTGGTGGTTGCCCAACAGCAGTGTTACAATTAGTTAAGAGATCTTTCATATCAGCTGTGTTGTTTCCCTTGTAAGCTGTGAGGTCACTTTAAATACAGTCTGCTCTGTCCTTGCTCCTACTGTCAGCCTGGGAAGAGACCACTGATCTAAGGTGGGAGCCCATATTACTGCTTATTAGATAAGGCAGAAAGCTGCTCAGTCACAGTACATTACCTCCCCCCTTCACATCCCTGGTCTTGTCCTGGGTTGGAAGGTGGGGGGTGGGGAGCAGGGACAGACCCGACTGGCTTTCAGAGCCTGTGATGTGACATTACAGCTTTCAAGGGAAACTACAAAGCTGATATTGAACATTCTGCTTTATTATACATTTTGACACCGTACACCAGTTACTTCTTTTGCCGAACAACCCCTTTTATTGACCTAATTTGCCTCGACTTGAAGAGTTTTTGCAGAGTGACTGATGCATTTAAAGTGTACCTGCAATGTTGTAAGCAATTTTATGAAAAATGGACAATAGCCAAAAAAAACACTTTCATTTTGAATTTGGCACCAAAATATCTTTACAGAGCATCTATTCTTTTCACTCCACCACTTATAATTGTGTCCAGCTCAGTGTGAGACCAGTGCAGCGTAATGTGATTCTATGGTGATAGGTCTCATGCTGAAGACGAGCGCTATGAAGACGGAGAAGAATGTTTTTTGTCGTAAATGGTGTGATTTGAGGAGAAGGCATTAAATTCAAAATGAAAGTGATTTAGAAAAATGATCATTGTGCACCGTGGTGCACTATAATCATTTTTCATTAAAGTGGCCAAAACATTCGAGGTGCCCAAACATTGGAGGCTATGTTCACACAACGGCAGGAAATTTCCGAGCAGACATTCTGGAAAGGGCAATGCATTTTGGAGCAGAATCTGCAGAAAGGATTAACATGTCTTGCTGAGGAGGCTGGAATCGGAATTTCTGCAAGAGGTTTTTTCGCCACCGAAATTCCGCCATGTGCATGGTGCAGAAGAATCCCACATAAAATCTGATCATTCATAACATACTTTCAAGCTTTATTAATGGAGAACGCCTTAGGATAGGGGATAAGTGTCAGATCGCAGAGGGTCTGACTGCTGGAGCCCCCCCAAAATCTCCCGAATGGCAACCTACCACTCCTCCTGAATGTGGACCACAGTACTAAGCTGCAGCCAACACGTCCCCCTCCATGCAGCTCTGTGGGAGAGCCGCAGCACTGTACTCGAGAATCTCCGGCTCTGCCATAGAGCTGCATGGAGGGGGCATGTCAGCTGCAGATTTTCATACAGAAAGGGGGGGGGGGAGCAGTGTGGGAGATCGCGGTGGTCCCATCGGTCGGACCCCGCAATCTGACACTTATCCCATATCCTTAGGATAGGGATAAGCTTTTACCAATGGGAGTTCTTCTTTAATTGCCTTCGTAAAAGGCAGCGTGGCTTTGCATGGAAAGTGGTGTGGCTTTTGGTGTGCTAAAAATTGCGCCCAAATCATCATTTTTATAGTCCACATTTGGAGGCTGTCCAGTGGTTACAATAGCACATGCTGCTATACAGATATTAGGATATATGGGCATTTGGAGGAATTTATATGATGACTGAATGGCAATAGTATTATATCTACAGTCATTTAAGGGACCAATGAAATCTTATCCTCTTTTAGGTCATGTTCACACGGCAGAATTCCTGAATGGAATCTGGCAAAAGAATTCTGTTAGGAACTTCCATTGCAGCAGAGTCCCATTGTTTTAAATGGGATTGTGCTGCACCATGCACACGGTGGAAATCCCGATTCCGGCCTTGACATGTCAATTCCCTCTGCATAGTCCGCTTGGAAATGCATTGCCGTCTATGGAGATGAGGTATTCTTGAGCGGTCCTAGCGCCAGCACTCATTGTTTGCAGAGTGTCAGCCAGAGATTTTCTGTCCAGACATTCCACAAAAATTCCGCCATGTTAACATGGACTTATGCCTAAAGTGGACTTGGGGGGTGGGACATCAGACCATGAAACAGGGAGTCTGTCTTTTGTGTACTGTGTCATACACCGCTCCCTCCGGCCCTGCAGTTGACATAGCATTGGGTATATGATTTACCTCGAGTGCTTCTTTTAAGGGGAAACTAACAGTAGGGTATGGTATCCTGATGCTAATAGGGGCCGTTACCTTATAGCACCTTTAATATGGTTCTTCTGTAATATCAGTTTTATTGATATGTAAATGAGGCACTGGGGGCATTCCTTTACCCCTCGGTACACCAATATTGTTGCCTGCCCCCTCTTCTCAAAACGATTGTATGAAATTGTACAACACTGTTTTTCAAATTGGAGCGGGGAACCGGTCTCACTCCATGGGTTTGAAGGATATTAAAGGGGCACTCCACTGCTCAGCGTTTGGAACAAACTGTTCCGAACGCTGGAGCCGGTGCCGGGAGCTCGTGATGTCATAGACCCGTCACGCCCCCTCCCATAGACTTGCATTGTGGGGCGTGTCGTAATGAGGAGGTGGGGCTATGATGTCACGAACTCCTGGCGTCGGCTCCAGCTTGTTCTAGATGCTGAGTAGCGGCGTACCCCTTTAAATGTTATTGTTTTTTATTGCTGTATTCAATACCTCATTATTTTTTATCTCACTTTGTATGTGTTAGTGTAAGTCATAATGTATTTGTCATTTTTGTATGTGTTGTATGTACTAATCATTATGTATTTGTCATATCCCTTAGCAGAGGCAGCCATGTTTACTGGACCATCTAAAAATAATTATGTAAATTTGGGGGGAGGGGGGGGGGGGTGTTCAGGAACTACATTTGCTATTCAGAGCAGAGGGTAACTACAATGGATGAGTCTCATTTTGGAGGACCCAGCATGTTCACACATTACATAGGCAGTCCATTGATTTAAACTGGAACTATGTCATTTTTCATTTTCCCTGCGGAGGCGCTGCTGAAAACAAATCTACACTTTTCATCTATTTCCCCCAGATTACAGACAATGACTGGAGGTGTAAGTAATGGGACACCATGTGATCAGATTATCTTTATGAGACTCTTCTAACAAAAAAAGGGATTGTCCATGATGGACAACCCCTTTAACTTTTATATCAATTGTTAAAGGGGTTGCCGCATCTAGTCAACTGGTCAGGAAAGCCAAATAGCAATTTGTATAACTCCCATTGACTTTCATCAGAGTTGCGCAAATGATGTAGCCCTATGAGCTACGCTGTTTAGGTAACTATGGGAGTTATGTAAATAGCATAGCTTGCGGGGCTACGCTATTTGCGCAACTCTGATGAAAGTCAATGGGAGTTATACAAATTGCTTTCAGCTTTCCCAATTTGCAAATATGCCATTGACTTTAATGGGAGTTGCGCAAATGGTGTATCCCCAAGAGCTACGCTGTTTACGTATTTCTGAGCATTATGTAAATAGCATAGCTCACGGGGCTAGGCTATATGTGCAACTCTGATTAAAGTTAATGGGAGTTACGCAAATTGCCAATCTTCCCCACCTCAAATTTCCAGCCCGCCTTCAATGGTCGCAATCATGCCCGAAGTGCTGGAAAAAAACAATTGACTAGATAGGACCGCCCCTTTAAAGAGGTTCATAGAAGGGTCTACTAATAATAAATCCTGAGGAAGACCCCATCAACGAGTGCTCATCTCCCCCACAGCGCCACTACAGGGTAAATGAAGTATGGCACAGCCCATATTAAAACCTTGTACATACCTGCTATATAAGTTTGCCCATTGCTCTGGCTTATTGATGGAGGTACCAAATGAGAGATATGTCCAAATGGAGAAATGCTAAAGAATGGAGCACTCACCAGGTCCTTTATAGAGAAAACTTCTTTATTTCATCCAGACATAGTTGGCTTTCTTGTGGAGTGCGGGAGAGCGGACAGGAACAAGGGGAGTGGGGGACTGGGATGGGCGACGGTCCGTATCACGCAGACAGCGCTTCTTCAGGCCCCTCGAGGGGGGCCTGACGAAGCGCTTTCTGCGTGATACAGACCGTCGCCCATCCCACTCCCCTTGTTCCTGTCCGCTCTCCCGCACTCCACAAGAAAGCCAACTATGTCTGGATGAAATAAAGAAGTTTTCTCTATAAAGGACCTGGTGAGTGCTCCATTCTTTTGCATTTCTCCATTTGGACATATATCTTACCTTTGATGTGAGTCCCGGAACGGTCTGTCAGCTGCAGTAGTTACATGTTTGGTCCCTTGTGCCGGGTAATCTTTGTATTGGACTCTACCAAATGAGAGACCCCACCCTACAGAATACACTTTAGCTCATTAATGGTGTTGCCAAATGAAAGATCCCACCCTACAGAATACAAGTGATGAGAGTTGCGTTTTCACTCAACCCCACTTCCTCAAGGGGTTAAACCTATTTTTACTAGTAGTACAGGCAGCATGCCTGGTTAGTGGTTAACCCTATAGGGTGAACTCCTCACTCTCAAAGGGTCAAATGAGTGTACTGGGGCCAGAACTTCACACTAGGAATGACCTATAAATGCTCGTCCAGTAAATACAATGGCTGTTTCCTCTATGGAATGGGGCAATTTAGGGAAAGTTATGTTTTTTTTAAAGATGTTAGTAGATATTCTATAACATAGACCAAAGAAATTTGCATTCTATTTTTTTCAGCTGCTTTATGGCAAATAAAAACTATTTGTAAAAAAAAGTTAATTTCACTTTGTCTTCATTTTGGCCTAGTAAGCGGCAGCGTGCATCTTTCCATCCACAGACCCATGCGAGGGCTTGTTTTTTTGAGTGACTAGTTCTAATTGTGCTTTTTAATGATATTACTCATTTACCATAAAATGCATGGCCAAACCTAAAAATATTATTTGGGGGGAGGGGGGATTAAAAAGAAAACCGCAATTTAGCAACTTTTGGAGGGTGTCATTTTCACGTTGTACACTTAACGGTAAACATGACACATTCTCTTTATTCTGTGTGTAAATATGATTAAAACTGTCCTCATGGTTACATGATTTTTTATTATTGTACTCAAAGTGAAGTGGGACGATTATTAATAACTTTTGGAGAAATATATTCCTATGGTGTCATAGCATTCCCGTAGCTTTTTGGACAACCCTGCCCATTCCCTCCTGTCCGTGCTTCATTTTCACACAAACTACATTATCTATTTAGGACACAATTTGGACTTTTCCTGTGCTATCTTCTTGTATTTCCTGAATGAAGTGTGTGATGACGCCTTTTCTTCCCAGTCTCCTTTATAATAACTGGCAGACTCAGCCAGGCCCAACAACATGGTGGTGCACCCAACCATCAGCAGCTATTTACAGTACTACTGTTTTACAGAAGTAAAATAAAACAAAATCTATATATATTGGCTACAAAAGTCCACCGGACTTACACATCTTCCTAGTCTTGCAGCTGTTCATTTTACCCTTACCCTTGTACCATCACATCACTCAATGGAGACAGACCTGGATGTGGTACATGACTCTCACCAACTAAACTACTGCATGAATCTCCCCCAGCCTTATTCTTCTACCCCAGTTTGCTACCCTCCTCCCCTGGCCTACTCCTCCTTCTCTAGCCTACTACCCTCCTTCCCCAGCCTCCTGCCCTCCTGCTACCCTCCCCTCAGTATACTATCCTCTACCCCCAGCTTACTGCTCTCCCACCAGCCTACTCCCCTCCTCCCCCTAAGTCTAATACTTTTGCGGTGGCCCAGTACAGGAGTTGCACCCCTGTACCTTTGCTGCCCTGTCCGACAGACTCCATTCCGTGGCCCCTGGGCCCCCCTGTACTTGTGTCTCATGTATTCCCCTAAGTGCCTTTGTTATATGGTGTAATGTACATATAATGTTATACACCTTTTAAGTGTAGTTGTCATGTGATTGTAACCAGGGAAGGTACCAGTGACCATGTGACCTACAGGGTGACCTATGGGACCCTTCCAGAATCTCCCCCCATATAAGCCCTGGGTTGAGCTAGCTCAGTCTCTTTTTCTGCTTAGATGAGTTGCAGTGAGGCCAAGTCTGGAGAGAGTGTCTGTGTCCTGAGGAGGCCTAAAGTCTACCACGCAGCCTCGAATCCACAAGTCCACTACCCCCCAGGTCCAAGTCAAAGCCTGGTAAGCTACAAACGGGGTGAAGTCTGTCATAGTCAGTCTCAGTCAAGTCAGTCCAAGTAAAGTCTGTCTCAAGTCAGCGTGGCCTGCATCCAAATTGTCCAAGTCCACTATAAGTCCCAGCAAGCCCTGTGGTCTCTGAAGTCACTGGTCACCTCCTTGGGCCTAGCCAAGCTGTATAGACTGTTACACCTGTCTGACTCAGTAAAGCCGCTGTTGTTCCGTAACTTGGCATCTGAGTCATTATTTGCCCCCGTGTCTAGCCCAGGTTCCAGCGGTATACCTTCGGGTGGTGTAGAGGTAAAGCCAAGCCCTGGCGTCACGAACACAAGGGGTTAATGCCAACTGCCCCTAGGGTAATTCTAACCCTCATCACACCCTCACCACACTCATCATCACACTCATCATCACATCATCGCTTCTCGGCCTTTTGGCTAAGATCAAGTGTAGTATCTCTTCTTATCAGTTTTCATACTGGTGGGGATGGGTGCTGCATGGAGGATGCAGGTGTACCAGGGCTTTCCGGGGCTGGTTCTGAGGAATCAGCTCGACGGCTGCCCCGATGTGACCTGTTCCCTCCGGGTCTCGCCATGAGGCTGAGAGGGTCTAGAGCTGAGGTACTTTTGTGCCTCGGGGAGTGGTGACCCCGAGGTGCCGAAACTCACTGGGAGGATGGGCTCACTGAGTTGAAGCACGGGCACCATAATCTCTTCACCTTGTGGCACTCACCTCTTGATTCCCGGCCTTCTGGCTAGGATCAGAGAAATTTTTATAGATCCGGCCGGATGTCCGGGCAGTATATCTGCACACATTCACTTATTTATTTCTTTTTGTCTCACTGTGTCACTTTTTGCGTGTTGTGTGTTCACAGGATTTGTCAGGATGCGGTAGCCCTTCTGGGTGTCCCTCCTGGCGGTCTAGGGGAGGTGTGTGTGGCCATTAGGTTCCGCACCTCCCTGCAAACACCCCGGGTACTCCTGCTTTGGCAGGGTACCTACCGTAATCGGCTCTGCGGGCAGATACCTTGGCTAACGCCAAGGGGGATGCCGGGAGCATTTGTGGTCCCCTAGTAGCTTCGGCGAAAAGGGACATCGAACCTGGAACCTCGCAGGTACCTTTTGGTCCGGAGGCGAAGGGTAAGGTTTGTTGGGGGGCCTCTCTCCTATCGGAGAAGGGCTTGCGATAGACCGCATCCTTTGTGCACTTTTTTTAGTGTAGCACGTTTGCACTTTTTCTTGCACTTTGGGTGAATCGAAAGCACGTTCCTCGGCTTTAAAAAAATAAATAAAAAAAAATAAAACTGCCCTCTGATCAGCATACCACCCTCCTCCCCCTCAGTCTACTGCCCTCTCATCAGCATACTACCCTCCTCCCCCTCAGTCTACTGCCCTCTCATCAGCCTATCACCCTCCTCTCCCTCAGTCTACTGCCCTCTCATCAGCATACTACCCTCCTCCCCCTCAGTCTACTGCCCTCTGATCAGCACACGACCCTCCTCCTCCTCAGTCTACTGCCCTCTGATCAGCATACTACCCTCCTCCCCCTCAGTCTACTGCCCTCTGATCAGCCTACTACCCTCCTCCCCCTCAGTCTACCTACTGCCCTCTCATCAGCATACTACCCTCCTCTCCCTCAGTCTACTGCCCTCTGATCAGCACACTACCCTCCTCCTCCTCAGTCTACTGCCCTCTGATCAGCATACTACCCTCTTCCCCCTCAGTCTACTGCCCTCTGATCAGCATACTACCCTCCTCCCCCTCAGTCTACTGCCCTCTCATCAGCATAATACCCTCCTCCCCCTCAGTCTACTGCCCTCTCATCAGCATACTACCCTCCTCCCCCTCAGTCTACTGCCCTCTCGTCAGCATACTACCCTCCTCCCCCTCAGTCTACTGCCCTCTCATCAGCATACTACCCTCCTCCCCCTCAGTCTACTGCCCTCTCATCAGCCTATCACCCTCCTCCCTGTCACGATTCGGCTGGCAGGAGGTGGATCCTCTGTGCCAGAGAGGGATTGGCGTGGACCGTGCTAGTGGACCGGTTCTAAGTTACTACTGGTATTCACCAGAGCCCGCCGCAAAGCGGGATGGTCTTGCAGCGGCGGTAGTAACCAGGTCGTATCCACTAGCAACGGCTCAACCTCTCTGACTGCTGAAGATAGGCGCGGTACAAGGGAGTAGACAAGAGCAAGGTCGGACGTAGCAGAAGGTCGGGGCAGGCAGCAAGGATCGTAGTCAGGGGCAACGGCAGGAGGTCTGGAACACAGGCTAGGAACACACAAGGAAACGCTTTCACTGGCACAATGACAACAAGATCCGGCGAGGGAGTGCAGGGGAAGTGAGGTATACATAGGGAGTGCACAGGTGAACACACTAATTAGAACAACTGCGCCAATCAGTGGCGCAGTGGCCCTTTAAATCGCAGAGACCCGGCGCGTGCGCCCTAGGGAGCGGGGCCGCGCGCGCCGGGACAGGACCGACGGAGAGCGAGTCAGGTACGGGAGCCGGGGTGCGCATCGCGAGCGGGCGCCACCCGCATCGCGAATCGCATCCCGGCTGGAGGCGGTATCGCAGCGCACCCGGTCAGTGGATCTGACCGGGGCGCTGCAGTAGCGAGGATGTGGCGAGCGCTCCGGGGAGGAGCGGGGACCCGGAGCGCTCAGCGTAACAGTACCCCCCCCCTTGGGTCTCCCCCTCTTCTTGGAGCCTGAGAACCTGAGGACCAGACTTTTGTCTAGGATGTTGTCCTCAGGTTCCCAGGATCTCTCTTCAGGACCACAGCCCTCCCAATCGACCAAAAAATTTTTTTTCCCTCTGACCGTCTTGGAGGCCAGTATCTCCTTTACGGAGAAGATGTCAGAGGAACCGGAAACAGGAGTGGGAGAAACAAGTTTGGGAGAGAAACGGTTGATGATGAGTGGTTTAAGAAGAGAGACATGAAAGGCATTAGGAATACGAAGAGAAGGAGGGAGAAGAAGTTTGTAAGAGACAGGATTAATTTGGCACAAGATTTTGAAAGGACCAAGATAGCGTGGTCCCAGTTTGTAGCTGGGGACACGGAAGCGGACATATTTAGCGGAGAGCCATACCTTGTCTCCGGGAGAAAAAATGGGGGGAGCTCTTCTTTTCTTATCGGCAAACTTTTTCATGCGAGATGAAGCCTGTAAAAGAGAATTTTGGGTCTCTTTCCATATGGTGGAAAGATCACGAGTCACTTCATCCACAGCGGGCAAACCAGAGGGCAAGGGAGTAGGGAGGGGGGGAAGAGGGTGACGGCCGTACACCACGAAAAATGGGGATTTAGAAGAAGATTCAGAGACTCTGAAGTTGTACGAGAATTCGGCCCATGGTAGAAGATCTGCCCAGTCATCCTGGCGGGAGGAAACAAAATGCCGTAAATAGTCACCCAGGACCTGGTTAATTCTTTCTACTTGCCCATTGGATTGAGGATGATAAGCAGAAGAGAAGTTTAATTTAATCTTGAGTTGTTTACAGAGAGCCCTCCAGAATTTTGACACGAATTGGACGCCTCTATCCGAGACGATCTGCGTGGGCAAACCGTGAAGACGAAAAATGTGTAAAAAAAATTGTTTTGCCAACTGAGGCGCTGAAGGAAGACCAGGAAGAGGAATAAAATGTGCCATCTTGGAAAATCGATCAACGACCACCCAAACAACAGTGTTGCCACGGGATGGGGGTAAGTCTGTAATAAAGTCCATACCAATCAGAGACCAAGGCTGTTCAGGGACAGGCAGAGGATGAAGGAGACCAGCAGGCTTCTGGCGAGGAGTTTTATCCCGGGCACAGACAGTACAGGCCCGCACAAAATCAACAACATCCGTCTCCAGAGTCGGCCACCAATAGAAGCGAGAGATGAGTTGCAAAGACTTTTTGATGCCCGCATGGCCAGCGAGGTGGGAGGAGTGACCCCATTTGAGAATCCCGAGACGTTGGCGTGGAGAAACGAAGGTCTTCCCTGGAGGAGTTTGCCTGATGGAGGCTGGAGAAGTGGAGATCAGACAGTCAGGAGGAATGATGTGTTGTGGAGAGACCTCTACTTCCGAAGCATCCGAGGAACGAGAGAGAGCATCGGCCCTAATGTTCTTGTCGGCAGGGCGAAAATGAATTTCAAAGGTAAAACGGGCAAAGAACAAAGACCACCTGGCCTGGCGAGGATTCAGCCGTTGGGCAGACTGGAGATAGGAGAGATTCTTGTGGTCGGTGTAAATGATAACTGGAAATTTTGATCCCTCCAGCAGATGCCTCCATTCCTCAAGTGCCAATTTAATGGCCAGTAGTTCTCGATCCCCGATGGAGTAGTTCCTCTCCGCCGGAGAGAAGGTCCTAGAAAAAAACCCACAAGTAACAGCATGCCCGGAAGAATTTTTTTGTAGAAGGACCGCTCCAGCTCCCACTGAGGAGGCATCAACCTCCAATAGGAAGGGTTTAGATGGGTCAGGTCTGGAGAGCACGGGAGCAGAAGAAAAGGCAGACTTGAGCCGTTTAAATGCGTCTTCCGCTTGAGGAGGCCATGACTTAGGATTGGCATTCTTCTTGGTTAAAGCCACGATAGGAGCCACAATAGTGGAAAAATGAGGAATAAATTGTCTGTAATAATTGGCGAACCCCAAAAAACGTTGGATAGCACGGAGTCCGGAGGGGCGTGGCCAATCTAAGACGGCAGAGAGTTTATCTGGGTCCATTTGTAGTCCCTGGCCAGAAACCAAGTATCCTAGGAAAGGAAGAGATTGACATTCAAACAGACATTTCTCCATTTTGGCATAAAGTTGATTGTCTCGAAGTCTCTGAAGAACCATGCGGACATGCTGGCGGTGTTCCTCTAAGTTGGCAGAAAAAATCAGAATATCGTCCAGATACACAACAACACAGGAATATAAGAGATCACGAAAAATTTCATTAACAAAGTCTTGGAAGACGGCAGGGGCGTTGCACAGGCCAAAGGGCATGACCAGATACTCAAAGTGTCCATCTCTAGTGTTAAATGCAGTTTTCCATTCGTCCCCCTCCCTGATGCGGATGAGATTATAAGCACCTCTTAAGTCCAGTTTGGTAAAGATGTGGGCACCTTGAAGGCGATCAAAGAGTTCTGAGATAAGAGGTAGGGGGTAGCGGTTCTTTACCGTGATTTTATTAAGTCCGCGGTAATCAATGCAAGGACGTAGGGAGCCATCTTTTTTGGACACAAAGAAAAATCCAGCTCCGGCAGGAGAGGAGGATTTGCGGATAAACCCCTTTTTTAAATTTTCCTGGATGTATTCAAACATAGGAAGAGTCTCTGGGGCGGACAGAGGATAAATTCTGCCGCGGGGTGGAGTAGTGCCCGGGAGGAGGTCAATAGGACAGTCATAAGGCCTGTGAGGAGGTAAAGTCTCAGCTTGTTTTTTGCAAAATACGTCAGCATAGTCCATATAAGCCTTAGGGAGACCGGTTACAGGGGGAACCACAGGGTCACGGCAGGGAGTACTGGGAACCGGTTTAAGACAGTCCTTGAAACAAGAAGTACCCCAGCTCTTGATCTCTCCTGTGGACCAATCAAGGGTTGGGGAATGGCGTTGAAGCCACGGTAGTCCAAGGAGAATTTCGGAAGTGCAATTGGAGAGGACCAAAAACTCAATTTTTTCTTGATGAGGTCCGATGCACATTAGGAGGGGCTCCGTGCGGTAACGTACGGTACAGTCCAATCTTTCATTGTTAACACAATTGATGTAGAGGGGTCTGGCAAGACTGGTCACCGGGATGTTGAACCTGTTGATGAGAGAGGCCAAAATAAAATTTCCTGCAGATCCGGAATCCAAGAAGGCCATGGTAGAGAAGGAGAAGGTAGAGGCAGATATCCGCACAGGCACAGTAAGGCGTGGAGAAGCAGAGTTGACATCAAGAACTGTCTCACCTTTGTGCGGAGTCAGCGTACGTCTTTCCAGGCGGGGAGGACGGATAGGACAATCCTTCAGGAAGTGTTCGGTACCGGCACAGTACAGGCAAAGATTCTCCATGCGGCGTCGTGTCCTCTCTTGAGGTGTCAAGCGAGACCGGTCAACTTGCATAGCCTCCACGGCGGAAGGCACAGGAACGGATTGCAGAGGACCAGAGGAGAGAGGAGCCGGGGAGAAAAAACGCCTCGTGCGAACAAAGTCCATATCCTGGCGGAGCTCCTGACGCCTTTCGGAAAAACGCATGTCAATGCGAGTGGCTAGATGAATGAGTTCATGCAGGTTAGCAGGAATTTCTCGTGCGGCCAGAACATCTTTAATGTTGCTGGATAGGCCTTTTTTAAAGGTCGCGCAGAGGGCCTCATTATTCCAGGATAATTCGGAAGCAAGAGTACGGAATTGTATGGCGTACTCGCCAACGGAAGAATTACCCTGGACCAGGTTCAACAGGGCAGTCTCAGCAGAAGAGGCTCGGGCAGGTTCCTCAAAGACACTTCGAATTTCCGAGAAGAAGGAGTGTACAGAGGCAGTGACGGGGTCATTGCGGTCCCAGAGCGGTGTGGCCCATGACAGAGCTTTTCCAGACAGAAGGCTGACTACGAAAGCCACCTTAGACCTTTCAGTAGGAAACTGGTCCGACATCATCTCCAAGTGCAGGGAACATTGTGAAAGAAAGCCCCGGCAAAACTTAGAGTCCCCATCAAATTTATCCGGCAAGGATAGTCGTAGTCCGGAAGCGGCCACTCGCTGCGGAGGAGGTGCAGGAGCAGGCGGAGGAGATGATTGTTGAAGCTGTGGTAGTAGCTGCTGTAGCATCACGGTCAGTTGAGACAGCTGGTGGCCTTGTTGCGCTATCTGTTGCGACTGCTGGGCGACCACCGTGGTGAGGTCGGCGACAACTGGCAGTGGAACTTCAGCGGGATCCATGGCCGGATCTACTGTCACGATTCGGCTGGCAGGAGGTGGATCCTCTGTGCCAGAGAGGGATTGGCGTGGACCGTGCTAGTGGACCGGTTCTAAGTTACTACTGGTATTCACCAGAGCCCGCCGCAAAGCGGGATGGTCTTGCAGCGGCGGTAGTAACCAGGTCGTATCCACTAGCAACGGCTCAACCTCTCTGACTGCTGAAGATAGGCGCGGTACAAGGGAGTAGACAAGAGCAAGGTCGGACGTAGCAGAAGGTCGGGGCAGGCAGCAAGGATCGTAATCAGGGGCAACGGCAGGAGGTCTGGAACACAGGCTAGGAACACACAAGGAAACGCTTTCACTGGCACAATGGCAACAAGATCCGGCGAGGGAGTGCAGGGGAAGTGAGGTATACATAGGGAGTGCACAGGTGAACACACTAATTAGAACAACTGCGCCAATCAGTGGCGCAGTGGCCCTTTAAATCGCAGAGACCCGGCGCGCGCGCGCCCTAGGGAGCGGGGCCGCGCGCGCCGGGACAGGACCGACGGAGAGCGAGTCAGGTACGGGAGCCGGGGTGCGCATCGCGAGCGGGCGCCACCCGCATCGCGAATCGCATCCCGGCTGGAGGCGGTATCGCAGCGCACCCGGTCAGTGGATCTGACCGGGGCGCTGCAGTAGCGAGGATGTGGCGAGCGCTCCGGGGAGGAGCGGGGACCCGGAGCGCTCGGCGTAACACTCCCCCTCAGTCTACTGCCCTCTCATCAGCCTATCACCCTCCTCTCCCTCAGTCTACTGCCCTCTCATCAGCATACTACCCTCCTTCCCCTCAGTCTACTGCCCTCTGATCAGCACATGACCCTCCTCCTCCTCAGTCTACTGCCCTCTGATCAGCATACTACCCTCCTCCCCCTCAGTCTACTGCCCTCTCATCAGCATACTACCCTCCTCCCCCTCAGTCTACTGCCCTCTCATTAGCCTATCACCCTCCTCTCCCTCAGTCTACTGCCCTCTCACAGCATACTACCCTCCTCCTCCTCAGTCTACTGCCCTCTGATCAGCACACGACCCTCCTCCCCCTCAGTCTACTGCCCTCTCACAGCATACTACCCTCCTCCTCCTCAGTCTACTGCCCTCTGATCAGCATACTACCCTCCTCCCCCTCAGTCTACTGCCCTCTGATCAGCCTACTACCCTCCTCCCCCTCAGTCTACCTACTGCCCTCTCATCAGCATACTACCCTCCTCCCCCTCAGTCTACTGCCCTCTGATCAGCACACTACCCTCCTCCTCCTTAGTCTACTGCCCTCTGATCAGCATACTACCCTCCTCCTCCTCAGTCTACTGCCCTCTGATCAGCATACTACCCTCCTCCCCCTCAGTCTACTGCCCTCTGATCAGCCTATCACCCTCCTCCCCCTCAGTCTACTGCCCTCTCATCAGCCTATCACCCTCCTCCCCCTCAGTCTACTGCCCTCTCATCAGCATACTACCCTCCTCCCCTCAGTCTACTGCCCTTTCATCAGCATACTACCCTCCTCCCCCTCAGTCTACTGCCCTCTGATCAGCCTACTACCCTCCTCCCCCTCAGTCTACTGCCCTCTGATCAGCCTACTACCCTCCTCCCCCTCAGTCTACTGCCCTCTCGTCAGCATACTACCCTCCTCCCTCTCAGTCTACTGCCCTCTCATCAGCATACTACCCTCCTCCTCCTCAGTCTACTGCCCTCTCATCAGCATACTACCCTCCTCCCCCTCAGTCTACTGCCCTCTGATCAGCATACTACCCTCCTCCCCTTCAGTCTACTGCCCTCTCATCAGCCTATCACCCTCCTCCCCCTCAGTCTACTGCCCTCTGATCAGCATACTATCCTCCTCGCCTACCACCCTCCTCCTCCTCAGTCTACTGCCCTCTCATTAGCATACTACCCTCCTCCTCCTCAGTCTACTTCCCTCTCATCAGCATACTACCCTCCTCCCCCTCAGTCTACTGCCCTCTGATCAGCATTCTACCCTCCTCCTCCTCAGTCTACTGCCCTCTCATCAGCATACTACCCTCCTCCCCCTCAGTCTACTGCCCTCTCATCAGCATACTACCCTCCTCCCCCTCAGTCTACTGCCCTCTCATCAGCATACTACCCTCCTCCCCTCAGTCTACTGCCCTCTCATCAGCCTATCACCCTCCTCTCCCTCAGTCTACTGCCCTCTCATCAGCATACTACCCTCCTCCCCCTCAGTCTACTGCCCTCTGATCAGCACACGACCCTCCTCCTCCTCAGTCTACTGCCCTCTGATCAGCATACTACCCTCCTCCCCCTCAGTCTACTGCCCTCTGATCAGCCTACTACCCTCCTCCCCCTCAGTCTACCTACTGCCCTCTCATCAGCATACTACCCTCCTCCCCCTCAGTCTACTGCCCTCTGATCAGCACACTACCCTCCTCCTCCTTAGTCTACTGCCCTCTGATCAGCATACTACCCTCCTCCTCCTCAGTCTACTGCCCTCTGATCAGCATACTACCCTCCTCCCCCTCAGTCTACTGCCCTCTGATCAGCCTATCACCCTCCTCCCCCTCAGTCTACTGCCCTCTCATCAGCCTATCACCCTCCTCCCTCTCAGTCTACTGCCCTCTCATCAGCATACTACCCTCCTCCCCTCAGTCTACTGCCCTTTCATCAGCATACTACCCTCCTCCCCCTCAGTCTACTGCCCTCTGATCAGCCTACTACCCTCCTCCCCCTCAGTCTACTGCCCTCTGATCAGCCTACTACCCTCCTCCCCCTCAGTCTACTGCCCTCTCGTCAGCATACTACCCTCCTCCCTCTCAGTCTACTGCCCTCTCATCAGCATACTACCCTCCTCCTCCTCAGTCTACTGCCCTCTCATCAGCATACTACCCTCCTCCCCCTCAGTCTACTGCCCTCTCATCAGCATACTACCCTCCTCCTCCTCAGTCTACTGCCCTCTCGTCAGCATACTACCCTCCTCCCCCTCAGTCTACTGCCCTCTGATCAGCCTATCACCCTCCTCCTCCTCAGTCTACTGCCCTCTGATCAGCATACTACCCTCCTCCCCTTCAGTCTACTGCCCTCTCATCAGCCTATCACCCTCCTCCCCCTCAGTCTACTGCCCTCTGATCAGCATACTATCCTCCTCGCCTACCACCCTCCTCCTCCTCAGTCTACTACCCTCTCATTAGCATACTACCCTCCTCCTCCTCAGTCTACTTCCCTCTCATCAGCATACTACCCTCCTCCCCCTCAGTCTACTGCCCTCTGATCAGCATTCTACCCTCCTCCTCCTCAGTCTACTGCCCTCTCATCAGCATACTACCCTCCTCCCCCTCAGTCTACTGCCCTCTCATCAGCATACTACCCTCCTCCCCCTCAGTCTACTGCCCTCTCATCAGCATACTACCCTCCTCCCCCTCAGTCTACTGCCCTCTCATCAGCCTATCACCCTCCTCTCCCTCAGTCTACTGCCCTCTCATCAGCATACTACCCTCCTCCCCCTCAGTCTACTGCCCTCTGATCAGCACATGACCCTCCTCCTCCTCAGTCTACTGCCCTCTGATCAGCATACTACCCTCCTCCCCCTCAGTCTACTGCCCTCTGATCAGCCTACTACCCTCCTCCCCCTCAGTCTACCTACTGCCCTCTCATCAGCATACTACCCTCCTCCCCCTCAGTCTACTGCCCTCTGATCAGCACACTACCCTCCTCCTCCTTAGTCTACTGCCCTCTGATCAGCATACTACCCTCCTCCTCCTCAGTCTACTGCCCTCTGATCAGCATACTACCCTCCTCCCCCTCAGTCTACTGCCCTCTGATCAGCCTATCACCCTCTTCCCCCTCAGTCTACTGCCCTCTCATCAGCATACTACCCTCCTCCCCTCAGTCTACTGCCCTTTCATCAGCATACTACCCTCCTCCCCCTCAGTCTACTGCCCTCTGATCAGCCTACTACCCTCCTCCTCCTCAGTCTACTGCCCTCTGATCAGCATACTACCCTCCTCCCCCTCAGTCTACTGCCCTCTGATCAGCCTATCACCCTCCTCCCCCTCAGTCTACTGCCCTCTCATCAGCATACTACCCTCCTCCCCTCAGTCTACTGCCCTTTCATCAGCATACTACCCTCCTCCCCCTCAGTCTACTGCCCTCTGATCAGCCTACTACCCTCCTCCCCCTCAGTCTACTGCCCTCTGATCAGCCTACTACCCTCCTCCCCCTCAGTCTACTGCCCTCTCGTCAGCATACTACCCTCCTCCCTCTCAGTCTACTGCCCTCTCATCAGCGTACTACCCTCCTCCTCCTCAGTCTACTGCCCTCTCATCAGCATACTACCCTCCTCCCCCTCAGTCTACTGCCCTCTCATCAGCATACTACCCTCCTCCTCCTCAGTCTACTGCCCTCTCGTCAGCATACTACCCTCCTCCCCCTCAGTCTACTGCCCTCTCATCAGCATACTACCCTCCTCCTCCTCAGTCTACTGCCCTCTCGTCAGCATACTACCCTCCTCCCCCTCAGTCTACTGCCCTCTCATCAGCATACTACCCTCCTCCCCCTCAGTCTACTGCCCTCTCATCAGCCTATCACCCTCCTCTCCCTCAGTCTACTGCCCTCTCATCAGCATACTACCCTCCTCCCCCTCAGTCTACTGCCCTCTGATCAGCACACGACCCTCCTCCTCCTCAGTCTACTGCCCTCTGATCAGCATACTATCCTCCTCCCCCTCAGTCTACTGCCCTCTGATCAGCCTACTACCCTCCTCCCCCTCAGTCTACCTACTGCCCTCTCATCAGCATACTACCCTCCTCCCCCTCAGTCTACTGCCCTCTGATCAGCACACTACCCTCCTCCTCCTTAGTCTACTGCCCTCTGATCAGCATACTACCCTCCTCCTCCTCAGTCTACTGCCCTCTGATCAGCATACTACCCTCCTCCCCCTCAGTCTACTGCCCTCTCATCAGCATACTACCCTCCTCCCCTCAGTCTACTACCCTTTCATCAGCATACTACCCTCCTCCCCCTCAGTCTACTGCCCTCTGATCAGCCTACTACCCTCCTCCCCCTCAGTCTACTGCCCTCTGATCAGCCTACTACCCTCCTCCCCCTCAGTCTACTGCCCTCTCGTCAGCATACTACCCTCCTCCCTCTCAGTCTACTGCCCTCTCATCAGCATACTACCCTCCTCCTCCTCAGTCTACTGCCCTCTCATCAGCATACTACCCTCCTCCCCCTCAGTCTACTGCCCTCTCATCAGCATACTACCCTCCTCCTCCTCAGTCTACTGCCCTCTCGTCAGCATACTACCCTCCTCCCCCTCAGTCTACTGCCCTCTGATCAGCCTATCACCCTCCTCCTCCTCAGTCTACTGCCCTCTGATCAGCATACTACCCTCCTCCCCTTCAGTCTACTGCCCTCTCATCAGCCTATCACCCTCCTCCCCCTCAGTCTACTGCCCTCTGATCAGCATACTATCCTCCTCGCCTACCACCCTCCTCCTCAGTCTACTACCCTCTCATTAGCATACTACCCTCCTCAGTCTACTGCCCTCTCATCAGCATACTACCCTCCTCCCCCTCAGTCTACTGCCCTCTGATCAGCATACTACCCTCCTCCTCCTCAGTCTACTGCCCTCTCATCAGCATACTACCCTCCTCCCCCTCAGTCTACTGCCCTCTCATCAGCATACTACCCTCCTCCCCCTCAGTCTACTGCCCTCTGATCAGCATACTAACCTCCTCCTCCTCAGCCTGCTACCTCCCCCTTTCCCTCCTCCTCTCCTTTGTTATACTGTGCCCTAATATGGCTCTGCGGATAACAAAATAAAGGGCTTTTAGGAGGTCAGGAGCTTGTGGCTCATCAGCTGTTGCAATACTACAACTCCCAGCATGCCCCAGTTTGGCACTAGCTGTGGAGTGACAGGTTGGACGTGTGTGGGAGATTTAGCTGTTATACTGCTGTAAATACAAGAGGAGAGCATTGTAAGCAGCTGGAGAGGCCGAGGAGTCCTCCAGGATGGGTTACCTGCTCCACAATGTTGTGATTGTGTTTGCGCACAGGGTGTGTTACCTCCTGATCAGCAGATACACAATTGTGCAATCCAGAAATCTGCTGAAGTAATGTCACCAAGTGTACGAGTCCCAGACGTCTATGTGACCTCCGGATCCCAGGGTTTCCTCATCGTTCTTCATGTTTTTTTTTACGGGCCCTTTTGTAATAGTCAATATCAATATTAAATAGAATAAGAATAAAAATCCATAGTGATTGATCTACTGCAGGGTCCCACACCTGCCACCTATCCCATCTTTCTACATGGAACTGGGCCCCCACTCTCTTATTTCTGTTCTAGTCTTCTTCCTTGTTTCCTTTCTCAGGGTCTATGCACATGGCAGAATTTCCGCTTTAATTTGAGGCAGAATTTAGCAGGTGGAATTTCAGAAGTGTGAATGGGAGTGCGGAATCCCATAGAAGTCTATGGGCTTTAATTTGAGGTGGAAATTCCGCCGTCTCAATAGACCCTTACTCCCCTTTGAATCAGCCCTTTTGGAAATGTACAATATTTTATCTTTTTCAATTACTGTATCAACCATTTTGTATCTGAGCATTTTGTGAAGATCTGTGTTGCTTATTGATAATCCCTCAATGACATTTGTCCACAGATGTCACAGCTGGGCCTATAGATCCTGCACGCTTGTAGATTGCCAAAGCTGGCGCCATAAATGCTCGATGGGCAATAACTTTGGCAACCGGGCAGGACAAGGAAGTGTTCTAATCTGGTGGAGGCATTACTGAGAAACCCCTGCAGTGTGCGGAGGACATTGGGGGAGATTTATCAAAACCTGTGTAGAGGAAGAGTGGTGCTGTTGCCCAAAGCAACCAATCAGATTCCAGCTTCCATTTTTAAAGGGGTACTCCGCTGCTAGACATCTTATCCCCTATCCAAAGGATAGGGGATAAGATGTCTGGTCGCGGGGGTCCCACTGCTGGGGCCCCCCCGCGATCTCCCGCAGCACCTGGCATTCTAAACAAATGCCAGGTTCCTGTGACAGTGGTCGTGACGTTACGGTTACGGCCCTCGTGATGTCATAACACGCCCCCTCCTGTAGACATGAATGGAGTGTGTAATGAAGGGACAATAGAGTGTAATGAAGAGACAAGGGAGTGTAATGAAGAGACAAGGGAGTGTACTGAAGAGACAAGGGAGTGTACTGAAGAGAAAGGGTGGTTTAATGGAGAGAGAGGGGTGTGTAATGAAGAGATGGGGATGTGTAATGAAGAGAAAGGGGTGTGTAATGTAGCGACAATGGGGGGCATGTATCATTATTTGTGTATGGTAGAAGCAGTTTACCACTTTTGCTGAATTCTAAATTATGCACAGAAGCGCTAAATTTATCAATCAAGTCTAAGCCACCCGGAGCCTGTTCCCTATGCGCGCCCTCACGTATCCACTGTTACCAACAACTTGGTCAGAATACTCTAGATGGCTGGCAATTTGTGGAAACGACCATCCTGCTCTTCTCAGTCTAAGGCGTCCCCTCTCATAGTTTGTCAACTGAAAGAAAATGTCTTTACCTGTGTCGTAAAGGCATGTCTAGCAGTCACTGATCTCTCACTAAGAGGTACACTCCCCAAAAGTAGCCTCTGGGAGCCTTTTTATAGGACAGTATGGGAAGCAATTTTACGTCCTCTTGTGGCAAGACCCAGTGTCTAATCAGACCCCATCCGTAATCATTTACAGAGAGATAACTGCAGAACGACTTGTGGAGAAATCCAACTTTTATATGGGTGCACTATTATTATAGTTATTATTATTTATATTAATAAGTGTGGTAGCTCTTTGTCTCTTTGGATTTGTTTCTGGACGTTGTTCCTCCTATACTGTATGTTTTATTACAACTTTTGTTGAGAAATAGGGCCAGGAATAGACATGACCTTTCTTCTGATTGTGTCCAGAGTGTTGTAAAGTTGATCTATGAGTTATTGATCCAACAGAATAAGTGAAGCAACAACGTCATCCCTGCCCGGGGGACGGTGAAGACAACATCCAGCTCCTTGTGAGGTCAACTGTAACCTGCAAGAAAACATACCTGCTGGTTAGTATTTGTTTTAGAAAATTTAAAGGGGTACTCCAATAGCCAGCATGGAACTAAATGTTCTGAACGCTGTTTTCGCGCTGCAGGGGTCGGGCACGCCCCCTCGTGATGTAACGGCCACGTCCCCTCAATGCAAGTCTATGGGAGGGGGGCGTGACGGCTGTTGACTTGCATTGAGGGGGCATGGCCATAACGTCACGAAGGGGCGTGGCCGACCCCCGCAGCGTGAAAACAGCGTTCGGAACATTTAGTGCCACGCTGGCCAGTAAAGTACCCCTTTAAGAATCTCATTCCATATAAACTACAACCAGCCTATGTGTCATATATATATATATATATATATATATATATATATATATATAATATATACAGTGGGTTCAAAAAGTATTTAGTCAGCCACCAATTGTGCACGTTCTCCCCCTTATAAAGATGAGCGGCTGTAATTTTCATCATAGGTTATAACCTCAACTATGAGAGACAGAATGAGAAAAAAAATCCATGAAATCACATTGTCTGATTTTTTAAGAATTTATTTGCAAATTATGGTGGATCCTGTATGTGTGAACATACCCTAAAGGGGTATTCTGGTATCAGAAAATTGTATTAAAATCAAATTGTACTGGCTTCAGCATGTTTCTGCATGATTTACCCTTGACAGGAAGTTGTGTAGTCCTCTCATTTTCAATGTGGTGTTGTCCCACCAGCTCCCTAGATCCCCCCTCTCTCCTGATAGGAAGTTGTGTAGTCCTCTTATTGTCAGTAAGGTGCTGTCTAAAGCTCCCCGGCCCCTCTCTCTCCTGACAGGAAGTTGCATAGTTCCTTCATTGTAAGTGTGGTGTTGTCTCAGCAGCTCCCCAACTCCTCTCTCTCTTCTGGCAGGTAGTTGTGTAGCCCTATTATTGTCAGTGGGTGTTGTCTCAGCAGCTCCCCGGCTCCTCCCTCTCTTCTGACAAGAAGTTGTATAGTTCCTTCATTGTAAGAGTGGTGCTGTCTCAGCAGCTCCCCAACTCCTCCCTCTCTTCTGACAGGTAGTTGTATAGTACTCTCATTGTTAGTGGGGTGTTGTCTCAGAAGCTCTTCAGCTCCATGATCTCTCCCTAGATGACTCATCATCCTCTATTGTCTCAGTAGGCTGGATCCTGTCTCTAAGCTGAAGCTCCACCCCCATGAGTGATGTCAACAGCCCCTACAGCTACATCACCATCACCCTGACATATACTGATCATCTTTATTGGGACGTAAGAATGAGGTATGTTTACAGCACACTGCCTTGTGCTGCCACAGACAAAGGGGCAGACAGGGAGTGAATGCAGCAGGTGCTGCAGAGCAATAGTCTGCTGTGTACTGAAATGTTCTGCAAAAGCTCTAAACAGGGAACTGGGGAAAGTGCTGTGGAAAGGGGGAGTAGGCAGGGTGGGAGGATGGTGATGAAGAGCTGAAGGTATGCTAAGCATTCTGGGAATTGTCAAAAATGCAGTTTGTATTAGGCTAATGTGTACGCAGCCACATCCAGGCGTGGCTGTATCTAGTAAGAGTCAAAGGGGCTACATGAATTGGGGGTCCCTGTGGTTGGACTCTCACCAATATACTATACATATCCTAACAATATACCGCCATCTACTATTACTACTTAACCCCTCATAGGAATTCTACTGAATATGTTAGAGCTGTATGTGATGGAACATGGGAGGTTGGTTATGGAGAATTCCCTGCCGGGAGCCCTGAATGGCCGGTACAGAGGTGAGGTTTTCAAATAGAAGTGCTGCGGTGGGAAAATATATATACAATCGCTGGGAGAGTATATGTCTGGCCCCCGCAGTGCTTCTATATATCTTGCCCCCTGCAGCGCATTTATATAGGTATTGTCCCCCGCAGCGCAATCATATGCCCCCAGTAGTGCATGTGCATACATATTTTCCCCCTGCAGCGATATCGTAACGCCCAGCTGCACTATGAATGAAAAGTATTCTAACAGCAGCGCCAGCCCGATGCACTGTTGAAAGAACACTTATTATTCAAAGTGCTGCGGGGGTCAGACATATATCCATTTGTCTGGCCCCCAGAAAGCTTCTATAATCATATGCCTCCGCAGCGCTATGAAATGAAAAGTATTCTAACAGCAGCGCATCGAGCCGGCCGGCTTCCCGGCCAGATGCGCTGCTGTTAGAATACTTTTCATTCATAGCGCTGCCGGGGGTATATGATTATAGAAGCGCTCTGGGGGCCAGACATATAGTGTTATCTGCCCCCCACAGTGCTTCTATGTACATATTCCACCGCAGCTCTATGAAAGACAAGTATTCTTTCAGCAGCGCATCGGGCCGGCCGGCTTCCCAGCCAGATGCGCTGCTAATAGAATACTTTTCATTCATAGCGCTGCCGGGGGCTTATGATAGCGCTGCAGCTTGAAAATATATATACACACACATGTGCTGCGGGGACAATACCTATATAAATGCGCTGCAGGGGGCAAGACTTATATAGCACATCAGGGGGCAAGCTATATAGAAGCGTTGCGGAAGCCAGACATATACCCCCCCCCCCCCAGCGATTCTATATATCTTTCCCCACTGCAGCGCTTCTATTTGAAAACCTCGCCGGGAGCCCTGAATGGCTCCTCAGTACCGGCCATTTAGGGAATTTAAAAATGAAAGTAAAAGTACACTGTACATCGGTGGGGAGCGCAGCATGGCGCCCGCTCCCCTGCTTAATAACTTCTGATCGGATCGGGTCTCATAAGTGAGACCCGGTGCGATCAATCCCTCAGACCCTGTTCTACTGATCCCATGATGGGGGTAGTAGTACAAGCACTAATGTAGCCTGAATTTACAGAGACAGACGGCTGTGTGAATGCAGCCTTTTAACATGTTACATTGTACAACTTTTTTTTTATTCTTTTTGACCGTATATATTAATCTGTTCTGTATGTTTGCTTCTCACTTTCCTGTCTTTAATTGGATGTTTTTGTAATCATCTGCCTGTCAGGACAGAATAAATTTCATGCGACAGATTTAAACCTGTGCGACACAAAAAAAAACAGAGACAAGCGACAGATAAGTAAATCAGGGGTGAAATAAAACAGTAAAAAAGAAAAACACTCCACATTAAACACTGGGGTTTTAGTAAATCAGGGCCAGCGTTGCTTAAGGATAAGAGAACTGTCTCTACATAAGAGGCGTCTTATTTCCCATAGTTTTTTGCCCTTTGTGTGGGATGTTCAGGACGCATCTGATCTTCATGTAATAGATAAAGTCGTGCCTCCATTCAGCACGGTGCAGAGCATTGTTTCCAGTGACAGAGAATATCGCGGCCCTATTTACCGAGATCAAGATGGCCTTTCTTTCTTCACAGCCAGGTATCTGCTCTCCGAGGAACAAGTGGCGCACACTGAGCCTCTCTGGTGTCAGCTGGGGCGTCAATGGAGGCTTTAATTCAGATACATTGTTGTGGATGACTGAACTTCTGCTCTTCACAAGACCATTTGTTTTATAATGTCACCACAGTCCCAAAATGCCAGTCTACGGGAAAACTTTACGCAATGGGATCAATCAATGGCCAAATGACGTCCATACAACATGTGCCTGTGACTAGTGAGTCTACAACATCGCCACTTGGTGGTCAGCACAAGTAATGCAGTATTAACCGGAGATACATCAGCCGCCGGGTGTATTTAATTTCTATTGGCTGACAAAAACCTAGGTGCCAGGATATTCCTAGTCACCATGGTGACCTCCCACCTGGGATTCGTGGATCATTGACTAGGAGAAAGCGGGGAGTAAGGCTGGGTTTACACCACGTTTTGTTAACTACAGTTCCCGTATACGGCTGGGAGGATGGGGGCGGGGCTTAATCGCGGCGCCTGCACTCAGCCGTATTCGGGAATCGTATTTAATGCATGTCTATGAGCCGACCAGAGTGAACCACAGCCTCCGGTCAGCTTCGTTTTTGGCCGTATGCGGTTTCCCGACCGTAGGCAAAAATGCGGTCGACCACGTTTTTGCCTGTGGTCGGGAAACCGCATACGGCCAAAAACGAAGCCGACCGGAGGCTGCAGTTCACTCCAGTCGACTCAGACATACATTAAATACGGTTCCCGAATACGGCTGAGTGCGGGCGCCGTGATTAAGCCCCACCCACCCCTCCTCCCAGCAGTATACAGGAACCGTAGTTAACAAAACGTGGTGTAAACCCAGCCTAAGAGAGGGGAACAATGGGGGAGATTCATCAAGACAAGTCCAGAGGAAAAGCTGACCAGTTGCCCATAGCAACCAATCCGCTTCTTTTATTTCTCAGAGGCCTTTTCAAAAATGAAAGCAGCGATCTGATTGGTTGCTATGGGCAACTCAGCAACTTTTCCTCTGCACAGGTGTTGATAAATCTTTCCCATTGAGTTTGGGTCAGGGCCAACAGTGGACTGGATGGTTGAAACCGACAACTGTAAACCTGATTGGCTGACCATCTCACAGGAAGTGACATCACTCCTTGCAGCCAGTGTCTACATGTACCTGTCATGTTATCTATGTGTACGTTCGAGTACATGTTAATGCATTGTTTTCAAAACAAATTGGCCGACATTTATCATTGCCTTTAGACTGCTTTTTGTGTCTAGCAAAGGCGCAAAAAAGGCGCAAGCGGGGATTATTTCCGCCTTTTTGGCGCCTTTTGGTTTACACATTTCAGCTGATTTTGAGTTGCAATCCACTGATTTTGGCAATACACATGATATGGAAGGGTTTTATCAACTGCTGCTTTTTGTGAAAAGGAGCAAAGAAAAAAAAAAAAAAGGCGCAAAGCCACTGAAAAGTCTCTAAGGGTGGGTTCACACTGCGGAATCTCCGCTCGCTGAATTCCACGAGCGGAGATTCCGTCTGGTGGCCGCTGCTGAAAATAATTTGGCGCTAGGGCAGTGGGGCATTGAGCTGTCACCATTGACGGCTATGCAGTGCTCGCGGAATCCACGTAAAGAATGAACATGTTCTTTCTTTGCGCGGAACAATTTCAGCGGCGGAATAGTCCGCCTCAGAAATTCTGCAGTGTGAACGGGTCTCGCGGAGACCCATTCACACTAATGTTAAGTTCACACCGCGGAATTCCGTAGTGTGAACGTACCCATAAAACTACACCAGCCCAGACTTAGCTCAGCTTTTTGGTGTATGTGAAGAGAAATTTCGGAAAATCCGACCTCCCCAAATGTATCCAATGCTCTGTGACCACTTAATTTAATGCTCCTACACATTACCAGCACACACAAAAAAAAAAGTGGTGTAGAAAAATGCTTCACTTAGAATGATAAATGGTGGCCATTGTCTCACGCTGTTGCAAAACTACAACTCCCAGCATGTCCGGACAGCCTTCGGCTGTCCGGGCATGCTGGGAGTTGTAGTTTTGCAACAGCTGGAGACATAGGGGGAGATTTATCAAAACCTGTCCAGAGGAGAAGTTGCTGAGTTGCCCATAGCAACCAATCAGATCGCTTTCGTTTTTCAGAGGCCTTTTCATAAATGAAAGAAGCGATCTGATTGGTTGCTATGGGCAACTCAGCTACTGTCCCTCTGGACTGGTTTTGATAAATCTCCCCCAGAGCAATGCCATAAACAAATAGTTAAAAATGTGCGGCAAGATGAGTTAAAAGAAAAAACTGCACAAGACTCCAAAGGATGAGAAAACGAAATGTCCTGAAAATGGAGAATGGTGACAACACAGAATGGCTGGTCTACAGGAATAACTGAGCTCTGCACTGCATACATTAAATCTATGAACAGAGTGAGGTCACTGTTTACGCATATCAAATGCTGCAGAACCTCATCATAATCACTGCAGCTGCTACAGAACCTCATCATACACAATTTAATGCTGTACATCGTAATACACACTGCAGCTGCTGCAGAACCTCATCATAATCACTGCAGCTGCTACAGAACCTCATCATACACAATTTAATGCTGTACATCGTAATACACACTGCAGCTCCTGCAGAACCTCGTCATACACACTGCAGCAGAACCTCGTCACACACACTGCAGCTGCTGCAGAACCTCGTCATACACACTGCAGCTGCTGCAGAACCTCGTCATACACACTGCAGCTGCTGCAGAACCTCGTCATACACACTGCAGCAGAACGTCGTCATACACACTGCAGCTGCTACAGAACACCTCATCATACTCAATTTAATGCTGTAAATCATAATACACACTGCAGCTGTTGCAGAACCTCACCATACACACAATCTAATGCAGGACACTTACAAAACACAATGCAGAACCTCGTCATACACACTGCAGCTGCTACAGAACTCATCATACACAGTTTAATGGTGCATATCGGAATACCCCCTGCAGCTGCTGCAGAACCTCATCATACACATGTGGTAACTGCCTTGGGGTGTTGTGTAGATGGGGTGTTGCTGTGTTGGTATATGAGGGGTTAATTTAACCCTTGTCACTCGTGACACCAGGGTGAGGGTTAATACGCTGAGGTAAATCTTCGGCCTATCGCCACCCTTCTCAGAAACGATAGGTGCGCGCAGAAATGACTGAATGTCCACAGCAAAGATGAACTTGAACGAAACTTTACTGAGGTATTTGGGGTACATCCAATAACAGCAACAGTCTTATTAACAAAGTCTCTATTCAGCACGGCAGTGATTGACAGATGCTGAGGACCATTGACTTATCCAGAAATTATTAGACTTAGGGTT